>NC_041385.1:752080521-752087873 GCF_002162155.2 Triticum dicoccoides
TAAGAAATGCTATATTGAGAGAGCATAGAAGTCCAATACATTTTGGAAAGTTCCACTTGGGTAAAACTCCTCAATATTAAAAGAAAGGTTCTGAAATCAACAGAAAAATCCAGAAGGCAAAAAAAATTAAAACTCCTGGAAAAAAAATTAATAATTAAAACATGGTTAATTTTTTTTTGGGGTGTTACAGTATGAACCCTAGGCCTTGTTTCCTACCATTGCAATACCGCTTACGCTCACTTTTATCATTAGTTACCTTGCTGTTTTTATAATTTCAGATTACAAAAACCTATATCTACCATCCATATTGCACTTGTATCACCATCTCTTCACCGAACTAGTGCACCTATACAATTTACCATTGTATTGGGTGTGTTGGGGACACAAGAGATTCTTTGTTATTTGGTTGCAGGGTTGCTTGAGAGAGACCATCTTCATCCTATGCCTCCCACGGATTGATAAACCTTAGGTCATCCACTTGAGGGAAATTTGCTACTGTCCTACAAAACTCTGCACTTGGAGGCCCAACAACATCTACAAGAAGAAGGTTGCGTAGTAGACATCAAGCTCTTTTCTGGTGCTGTTGCCGGGGAGGGTAGGTAAGCGGCACTCACACCCCGTCAACTAAGCTATTTTCTGGCGCTGTTGCCGGGGAGGTGAGTGCTTGAAGGTATATCTTTAGATCTTGCAATCCAATATTTTTGTTTCTTGTTTTATCACTAGTTTAGTTTATGAAAGAAAACTACAAAAAATGGAATTGAGTTTGCCTCTTACGCTTCATCTTTTTAATATCTTTTGTAAGTTTGATGAAAAGGAAAATTGTGCTGAAGTGCTAGAAGAAGAAACCTATAGGATGTTTGATACTAAATCTTTGAATGATGAGAATGATTGCAATGTTGTTAGTACGAACTCCTTGAATATCCATAATACTAATGATGATTGCACTAGTTATGATGAAAATGTCTCCTATAAGCATGTCAATTTTTGTGGAGTACATCGGGTTTGCAAGTACGCACCAAATAGGGAAAATAGATATTGCAAGAGGCATAAGCATTTAGAAACTATATGGTTGCAAGAAAGGCTTAATGTTAGTGCTGAAAATTTAAAATATCTCCGCCGTACTTGTGAACTTTGCAATGAACATGGTCATTTAAATCTCCGATGCAATTTCTTTCATGATCGAATCGTGTCCAAAAATTGTGATGAATTGATTTCCCTTGCGCATCATAATGAACTTAGTTTGCTTTTGGGATATGAAGAATTGAAACGTGCAACTAAGCTTATTCCAGAATTTAACCTTGAGGAATTCCTTGATATTGATCTAGAGGAGATTTATTTGTATTGTGCGGTGAATTGCATTGAAAATCCTTATATTGCCAATTACCTAAAGAAAAGAAAGCAAATAGAAGAGGAAGAGAATACTAATGGAAGGGAAGAGACTTCCCAATATCCTCCTATTATCTCTTATGATGAATCAGGTAACGAGGAGGAGGTTTCTATTCAACCAATCTCATCAATAAGGAGCTCAAAGAAGAAGGTTGAACCCACACATAATGTGAAGAAGAAAAAGAAAAGAAGGAACAACAAAGGTAAAAAGGTATCCCTCCCAAATGAAGTTGCTCCTACTACTCATTGTGATGATGATAATTGCTATACTATTGGTGCTATCCATACTATTAATGATGAGAGTGATTATGCTTATGATATGAAAAGGCCCAAGCTTGGGGAAGCTATGTTTGATGAGGATGACATACTTGAGAATATATTTGCTGAAATTAATGTTTGTTCGAAGCATGCTACGTTTAATGAACATGATATTTTTAGCATCCCAAGTTTTGATATGCAAAGTTTTTATGATGATAGCATGCCTCTTACCTATGATGATTATATTGATGAAAGTGGGTTTGGAAGAGGTCATGACTTTATTTAGTGATGATTCCACTATCTTGGAAGAGGTTTCAATTGATTATGATGAGAACCAAGTTGCTACTTATGATGATTATTGTGATGAAACTTATGCTATAAAAAGTAGTGATGATTATATTTATATAACTTGTCATTATTATGATTACCCTTTGTCTGAACATTACTCTTTTAATGTGGAAACAATTTTTAGTATTCAAGTCTCTTATGATACTCCCACTATTCCGAATGAGAAGAATTTTGCTTATGTGGAGAGTAGTAAATTTTCTATGCTTGTAGATCATGAAAAGAATGCTTTAGGTGCTGGTTATATTGTTGAATTCATTCATAATGCTACTGAAAATTATTATGATGGGGGAACATATGCTTGTAGGAATTGCAATAATATCAACTTTCCTCTCTATGTGTTGAAAATTTTTAAGTTATACTTGTTTAGCCTTCCTATGCTAGTTGATTATTGTTCCCATAAGTTGTTTGCTCACAAAATACCTATGCATAGGAAGAGGTTTATACTTAAATGTCCAAGTCATATGCTTCATGATGCTCCCGTTATGTTTCAATTCTTATGTTTTATGTGAGCATCATTGTCATCATCATGCCTAGCTAGAAAGGCATTAAAGAAAAGCGCTTGTTGGGAGACAACCCAATGATTACCCTTACTGTTTTTGTGTGTTCACATGATTATGCTACTGTAGTAATCATGTTTTAAAGCTTTTGTTTCAATTAAGTGCCAAGTAAGACCTTTAGGATAGCTTACAGTGATAGTTGTGTTGATCCTGCTGAGAAGCAGAAACTTTTGCACCCAGTAAATTAGTTTTGATAATTCACATAAACGTGTTTTTGATCTGACTCTTTTTTCTCTAGATTGGTACACAAATTTCTTAGGACTTCCTAATTTTGTAGGATGTTTGGAGTTCCATAAGTATACGTTTGATACAGATTACTACAGACTGTTCTGTTTTAGACAGATTCTGTTTTCTGTGTGTTGTTTGCTTATTTTGATGAACCTATGAGTAGTATCGGAGGGTATGAACCATAGAGAAGTTGGAATACAGTAGGTATTGCACCAATATAAATTTAGAATGAGTTCACAACAGTACCTAAGTGGTGGTTTTATTTTTCTTATACTAACGGAGCTTACGAGTTTTCTGTTGAGTTTTGTGTTGTGAAGTTTTCAAGTTTTGGGTAAAGATTCGATGGACTATGGAATAAGGAGTGGCAAGAGCCTAAGCTTGGGGATGCCCAAGGCACCCCGAGGTAATATCCAAGGACAACCAAGAGCCTAAGCTTGGGGATGCCCCGGAAGGCATCCCCTCTTTCGTCTTCGTTCATCGGTAACTTTACTTGGAGCTATATTTTTATTCACCACATGATATGTGTTTTGCTTGGAGCGTCATTTTATTTTGTTAGTATTTGCTTGATGTTATTTATAATAATGTTTTGCATCTTTAGTTTCAATAAAAATGTCAAGGATAGCCTTTACCATGCTTAGTTTGCAAGTATACATGTTGCTGTTTGAAAACAGAAAGTTTATCGTTGTTGCAAAAATTCCCTAGAAAAGTCAGAATGTGATAAAATGTTGAAACCATTACAAAAAAAAGACACATCCGTAACATTTTAGGCCGAACGAAAAATATTTCTGTCATACATATGACACTTCTATGACGACAATTGTGACAAAACCCGGTATCATCATAGATGTGGTGGGCTCCTACTTCTATGACAAAAAATCGGGAAGGAGAACGACGGCGTCTGGCCAGCATGTGAGAAGTAGTAGTACTAGTAGTTAGTACGGTGGGGTGTCGCCGACAAAGCCGGGAAGGAGAACGACGGCGTCTGGCCAGCATGTGAGAAGTAGTAGTACTAGTAGTTAGTGTGTGTGTGTCTGTGTCTGAGTACGAGCATGTACCAGTACTACTAGTTACTACTGTAGTTTTTAGAGCAAATTACCAATACATTAGCCAAGACTAAATGGAAAAATTCCTCTCCTATGCATCAAATGGCATCTCTTTCTCTATAGGAATTGAGATGCTTGTCATCTCACTTCCTATGTTTTTCATATTCCTATCCTATGAACGAAAGGAGGCCTCTGTTGGAGTACATATTGTAGCTAGCAGTAGTGCTGGTACAGTAGTTTTCTTCAAGAAGCGGAATTCAACGAAGTCATGATGGTTCCTTCGTCCGATCAACTTCAAAGTGGGAAGTGGGCCTGTGATTTGACGGCCCATTAGTCATTGTTACTGCGGCGCGATGACCTGGGTGACTCTCCCTTGGAGTTCTGCGTGCATGGCAAGTGGACCAGGATGGTCGACGTCCCACATGTTGGTGAACGGAAGTACTCCCTCCGTCTAGGTGAATAAGTCATCTTAGATTGTGCACCATGACCAAGGTGGAGAGGAAAACGAGAGAACTTAATGTTTATTTGCTCATTGATATCATTGCATGCAACAAACTGACCACTCCATGTCATGTTTGATAGTCTCAAGTCATTAAAAGCATACATGCGCCACATCTCTTATTTGTTGATTCCTTTATTTATGTCAAAAAATAAGAAACAACGTGAGAGTTAATGCACTGCGCCTATGTGTTTTGGGACTATTTGGTTTTCATAAGATGACTTACTCACCTAGACGGAGGGAGTATTCTTTTCGATATCGAGGAGCAAGGAATCCACGTGGTATAGTATCACTGCTGATTGGTTCGCAAAAAAATAGTATCACTGCCGATTTATAATTATTTTTTATTTCTAATGAATGCTAGCATTTCAACTCTTACGACGAAGGGTGCCAAACACGGCACATGTTGGATGTCCCACACGTCAGCGAAAGGAGTGGGACATGAACAGCGTGGTAGAGCCCAACGTAAAAAAACAGCGTGGTAGAGCATCTCCACTTCTTCCACTTCTGGGTGGGAGACCACACGTAGTAGTACTTAGTGGTATGAACGATACAAAGTGCGACCTGGAGAGAAAGACACGTCTAGTTGGAAGGTCTCGGGGCATACACGTAAACAAATATAAAAGTTAATATGTGCCTCCAACTAATATAGTAGTAGTAGAGTACTTAGGCATGTACTCCATAACATCACCGTGCATTGCACGTACAACATTTAGTGGTAGTACGTAGTAAGAGACAAATGTCGCCCAAGAGTTCCCTTCTCGACCTACTTTTGGGTGTTTGGTAGAGTGTATGGAGGGTGCATGAGTCCACACTAGTTTAGCACAAATACACTAGAAGCATGCATGAAGAGAGCATGCATGAAGAGGGGTGTTGAGTTGAGCATGCATGAAGAGGGAACAACTATGCTGAGACGAGAACGCAACCAAACACACCCTGTATGCCACGCATGTTCATACCATTTGTGCCTTTCTACTTCACTTACTGCGCTACATTACTCAGGTTCGTACGTCCACTCCTGGGTACATGTCTGTCTCGTAGTTCCAGTGCCACGTGTTCTTCATATAGATGGAACGATCGTTGCATAACGTGTGCGCCTTGATGATAGATGTCTCGCGTGTTGGCAAAAGGATGAACAAAGCTCACGTAAAAAAATAGAGTGGAAGAACATAGATTCCGGACGACCGAGAAGGAGCAAGGAACCTCGTGGTGGAGCGTCTGCGCTCATAATATTTAATATTATTCAGCGATATAAAATTAACCAATCATCTCCACAGTGGACTGGAAGAGTACGAAACATGGTAGCCCGGTGTAGTTACATCATACTAGTACATGGCTAACCCACGCTATGACCATATTTCTTGGCTTCCGTGCGACACCTATCTCTTGTAATCCAGCAGCCTGTATCGCTTCTCCCTCCTTGTCTCTATCAAAGTGCGGTGGGCTGGCATTTCTGTCGTCTATTGAGGTAGGTTAACTATCACATGTTAGCGACATGTCAAGAGCATTCTAAAAAAATTCCTTTCACGTTCCGTTTTCAAAAAGAAAAAAATCCTTTCACATACGAATTTGCCTGTATGCTTTGAGCAACTTACATGTCCTATACTGCTCTTGTTTGATACTCTAACTTAGCTAGAGCTTAGACTAACTCATGACTAACCCTGAACTAACTGTAGCCAAAGAGGTGTTTGGGTGATAGGGTTAGATTGACAATAAATGCACTTCAAGGAGAGAAAAAAGTGATTTTTCAGTGGTCCCAATGATAACTATCTCCAGTTAGCACCTCTTGGGTGGGATAGTTTTTTTTTGGTGGGTTCGGTGCAACTTGCTCCAATTTAAACCCTCATGCTTGGATACTTTAGGGCTATTTGAGCCCCAACTAGCTCAAACTGACTCTAACATATGGATCCAAACAGGGCCTATGGCCAGTCTCGACGCGGAGCAGTCGCGTGCACCGGGAAGCGGCGCTCTCTCGGCCGTCGTGCCACTTCAAAGCCGGCGCTAGTGAGAGGTCGCCTCCGCTCTGGCCGGGCATTAATGTGGCACTGACGCTCCAGGGCGATGCTGACCGTTTCAGGCGGGAAGCGCGCGCTGGCAAGGGAGTATAGTGGGTTTTGAACTGTTTCAGGTGTAGTAGTAATGGTAGTTTGCAAAACTACTCAATTATTGCACTCAGTTTCCTAAGAAATTGTGGTAAAAACGTTACTCCACAGCCCTCTTCCCTTCTCCTTCCTGCTCGTGATTTACGTGGCCATGTTAACATGGTTGTGTCAAAAAAATGTCACTTCCTGCTCGTGATTTGCATTATATAATTACAAGCAAGATTCTCGTCCATTGCACAGAGCATCAATATGCATTTTTTTACAAAACACCTGTTGTGATTGACCCATGCAGGAGTAATCCCATGTGTAAAAACTAATGATATCTCGAGAATTTTATCGGAAAATTGGTATCTCGAGAATGTCATCAAAAAAATGAAAGATGAGAGATAAGGCGAGGAGGAGTGGAGCGTGGTGGTGACTGGTGGTCGGAATGGGCGGAGGCATGGGGATGGACGGCGCCGGCAGGCGGCAGCGACCACCATGCATGCTAGATTGTTCTAGAGTCTTATTCCTTTTTAATTGCTGAGCAATGAGGTTGCGAGAGATAATGATGTGGAGAGAGGTGCGGGTATCTTTTGTAAAATTATCATAGTTTGCTTCCTATCTGTCAGATATAGATCATACGGTCTGTATTACAAGATGGCAGGCACACCATCATCGCCAACTCGTTTTTTTATAAGGGTACAGATGATAAGTTTGCTGACTACTAAAATAAAGTGGAATCTTTCCATGTTATGCAAGTAAATAAAGGTGATTGTTTATCATACGGGTAAGGTTGGATGAAGGGTGGTAGGAACAAATGCTCCGCCTAGAGCATGTGTGTGTGAGATGGAGTCTGTGTGTGTGTGGGGTGTGTGTGTGTGTGTGAGAGAGAGAGAGAGAGAGAGAGGAGAGAGGGAGATGGAGTCTTAGTTTGTGTGTGTGTGAGAGA
>NC_041385.1:752088341-752118717 GCF_002162155.2 Triticum dicoccoides
GGGTAGCTAGAAGGAGATTGTTAAGTGTGAGTGTGTGTTTTGCCCATCCAGGCGGAAGTTATATGTGCACAAAAGAGGAGAACGATTCGATGTGGCATTAGGATTGAGGGTAATTAACTACGTATGGAGACATAGAGACCTTGAACGTGCATGTGTGAGAGGTATACATGTATACGTGGGATGTTTGTGTGAGAATGAAAGAAAGAAGACATAAGTCCTAAGATCAACGACATGGGAGAGACGGATCGGTATGGCAATATGCATGCATGTGAGAATGCAGGGAAGAAGGCCTGACAATTGAGCATGTGTTTTTGTCTTTAATAGATAGTGGCGTGGGCTAGAGCATGCATCTATGGCGAGCAGAGGGGGTGAGGCGCAACGATTGTGCAAAAGAGATCAACCTATAAATGCATATGTATGGATAGACATATATAGTGTGGGTGATAGGAAGTAAGACTCCGTGCGAGAAAGAAATGTTGACGGAGAAACTACAGATAGATACAGAGATGGAGATGCTAGCTAGAGAGACATCTGTTAGTTTGGGTGCCGGAGATGACCGTCGGGTGGTTCAAAGGGTGAAGTTATATATGTGTGTGAGAGGGCACTTGACTGCATGTAGAGAGAAATATATGTAGTGTGCGTGATAGGAATCAAGAGTGAGGACGAGAAAGAAGGTTGATGGAGAAACAGATAAATAGAAAGATAAAGATGCTAGCTAGTGTGCGCTAGAGATAGGAGTCGAGTGGATCAGAAGGCTGGGTTATGTGTGTGGGTGTGAGAGAGATAGAGAGAGGGTGCATGTGAGTCACATACAAATAGATATCAGAGAGAAATGAGATCCAGAGAGACGGAGTTTTGTGTCTGCGAGAGAGAAAGATATTTCACAACGAGAGTGATAGCTAGAGAGACATATGAGGGAACGCAAGATATCTCTAGGGAGAGAGGGTGTGCTTGAGCGACATACAAGAGAACAATGGAGAAATATGAGACCCTGGGAGATAGAGTTTGTGTTTGTGTGTGAGAAAGAGATATTGAAGAGGAAGAGTCGTAGGTTCTCATATCTAAGGAGCGAAAGACATCTCTGTATGAGGGGTGTGCGAGTGGCACACATGGGAATAGTTGAGAGAAATGAGACCCCGGGAGACAAAGTTTTGTGTTTGTGTGAGAGAAAGAGATTCCACATGGAGAATCATAGCTAGAGACACATAGCAGGGAGCGAGATATACTTAGAGAGAGATAGAGTGATGAAGGTCGAGGGTGAGAGTACCGTCAGCGTGTTACAAAGATAAAAGATCATTGTCGACATACAGGTAGCACGAGAGATGCCTGAGAGACGATGAACGCGTATAGGTCCAGAGAGATAGTCCTATATAAGCATGAGTGGTAGCTATATGAGACAAATATCTGGATTAAAGGGGATTCAAATATTTAAACTGGAGATCACGACATCGATAATATCATAATGCAAATTGGTGTATCAAACATGCATATTCATTTGAATTTGGGCACACGTGTAATGTTATATAGTTTATCAATATTGGTGATCCATAGATTCTTCAATTACAAACAATGCATGGTTTATATGCAATTAATGTCCAAACGGGATTACACTATATGTTGTGTGTGTGAAACACATTATACATGTTTGAGAAGTTAAAAAAAACACATGAAACACACATTAATTGGAGACAGTTAGCGAGGAATGCATACATTGGATTTCAACATAAAGTGGTTTCCAATATTTGAAAATCCAAATTGATGGATACAACCTTATGAATCTGAGATCATGCCATTTGTAAACCATATTTATGTATAAATGGTGTTGTGCTTTTGAAATTATATATAAAAAATGATGTATATAGAATGTAATTCCAATTGAAAATGGATCCCGCCCGAAAAAAATAGTAGAATACAAACGGGATTCGAATTGAGTTGGCACGGTAAACGTGCATTGTGCAAAATTTGAACGAAGCGGGGAAAGTCGCAGTAACCGCCCGAAACCAAAATCTGCGAGATGGAAATCACTGCCGGCTATCCCTGCCACGCAAAGCCTACCTGCTGGATTTCTATAGGTTTCGATAGGGGTAGGTTTGTAATTTCACCCAAACGTGACGTAACCGCCTCTCACCCGGATTCATACGCGGTGGGCGCCAAAACACAGTGTGCCCTCAGCCGAAATCGACTCCCTCCCCGGTTCATATTCATACACGGTGGGCGCCAAAAACAAACTCTCGTCGGCAAATATTCGGTGTATGCGAGATTACCGTCCTATCCCCAACCGACTAATGTTGTTGTGATGTAGTCGAAATTTGAAATGGGGGCTAAGTTTGTAAATTTCCTCGCATTTGAGACAAGCGCGCCCTGAATACATGGTCCCCCCCCCCCCTTCCTCTCTACCTCCCTTTTCCCCATTCGTACTCCGTGGGTGCCAAAACACCCTCTCCACCTTACCCTCCTCCGTCCGCCGCCGTCCGCCACCCCATCCACCGCCATCCTCCTCCACCATGCTGGAGCTGATACCCCGATGCCTCCGTCCATTACAAGAGATCGACCTCTCTCATCCACGCCTTCGAACCGGGATCCTTGCATCCCGACCTCTCACTTCATCCCCGCCGTCGTCCACCTTGCCGGCGCCGCTCCTATGACCGTCTCATCCACCGTGCCCTGCCGCCACCGTCTACCCTCCTAGATCTGCTTCCACGCTGCCGACAGCCATCGCTACTGCAGCACCGTCAAATTCTCAGCAGATGCGTACACTACGCCGCACCAGAGGCGGTACTCCTTCGTATCTGCTCAACTTATTTATCGCAGCAAGAAAATAGATCACCACTGCTTTACTCTGATTTCTTGTCTTGGTTGCGAAGTTGCCTTTGTCCGGTTTGCACCTTCAGATCCTCCATGGCACGCTCAACACTATACTCCCAATGCTTATGGTTTTCCCCTTTTATATTCCACACTAGTTAAATCACAGTAGACTAAATTTCAAAATTGGGTTAGTCGATTTTTCATAGCTCACCGGAGTTCGCCGGTGCGATCCAAGGGGCTCGGGTGGTTGTGGGGCCTCGCCGAACAAAGAAAACTCGACGCGGGTGGGGGTGGGGGTGGCGCAGGAACACAGGTGGTGGGGGCCGGTGGTCCGGCCGGCGGCCCGTGCGGTGTTCTGTATGGGAAGAATCAGAGACAAGGAAGAAGAAGGGTTAGGAGATGTAGGATCTTCATCCAACCGCCTGAAATGGTCGAGAGACAGCTGGGAGTTGCATTCTTAATGCGCTCTGGTTCATCATGTGTGGGCACTGTGGAACCAACATTTTATTATCCAAAATCTGCTTGCTCTTCTTTACCATGTTCGATAGTGTTGGCCTGTACGTGATCGATAGGCTTTCAATTACTAGCGGCAATACAACACCGTATTTTCAAGCCAGTTCCACTTTCCCAATTTATATATCGTGGTTATGGTGTACCCCTGTTATGTACACTATGATCTGCCTAGTTGCTGTGTGCTCTTGTTATCATGGTTTGGCAATAAATTCTCTATACAATATATTATGAACCTATCATCTGCCAGCTATCCTTACTTCTGGAGCCTATTTTTTGTGTACTTGTGCTAGATTACATAAATGCACGCATGATATTATAGCACACATGAGCTCTCTCATCAGAATCCAGTGATAGCACATAAGTGTTTACAGGGGCGCCCCTATAGTAGAATATCATCTGCATTACAAAGATAATCTCACAACTATTTATGTTTTCATGGTTCTCAGATATTATACGCAATTACAGTGAATATCAGAATCCGCGCATCAGAAGAATATTGTGGAACCAAGGCATTGAGTGCCATTCTGGAAGCAATGAAACTCGTACGCTCCCCACCTGTTGATTCTTGTTCAGAATATGATCCTAATGACTATTCTAACCAGGAGGAGTCAAAGGCAGATGGCCTATCCTGTTCACCCATCAAGGTGCCTGTTCTAATTTGGCAAGGTTTTATTGATTGCGTGTATCTTGCATATGTTGTCGTGCATTTCTTCTACTTTGTTGCACCACCATCTGCTTAGTTACTCATCATATAACTCGAGATGCCATGCCCATCCATTATCAATACATATTCCATCTGTCGTCATACCATGTTTTTCCACTCAAATGATGTTCTTGTGCATCAGACATCAAAAAGGAAGAGGGTGATTGCCGAACCTGAAGGAGCACGAGCAAAGTCCTTGAAAAACGTGGTGGTGCCGGAGAAATTAGACAGCGCCTCACTTATATTGGTTGTACAACCAGTGACACAAAACATAGGACCGACTCCAGCAGACTGTACCCATACTTCACTGGCCACACCACTAGCCCCACCACACAGGACCTGCACTCCAGTAAAAGGTATAACGATTTCATTAGCCATAACACCAGCCATACCATAGAAAAATTCCACTTTAGCAAAAAGTACAGCAAGTCCACCGGCTGAAGACCTATTCCAACTGCAGAGATGGCCAATTCCTGCAGATTGGAACCCCATTCCATTTATTCCCAGTTTAAAAGACAATGCTTTCAATGTTGTTAGGGACTACGTGCATATATTCCCATCATGGGAAGATTATAGTGAAGACAAACACCATTTTCACATCTTCCTATCGAACTTACGTGTAAGTGCTATTATTCATGGTTATTATTTTCCTATTTTCTGCTGATCGAACACATCAATGATTTACATTACATTGTTGTAACTAGGTGAGGGTCAATCTGGATAGTCATGACGAGCAAAGCTTGCTTGTGCTTTTCAAGGAAGCATTGCAACAGTATCGGTGTTACCTGAGGAAATCACACTTTGATGGCAAGTCTATAAATGAATTTCCGGTGAAGTCTCCTATGCTAAATTTAGAAGACATTGAATGGAAAAACCTTGTTATGCACTGGTCTCGTTCCCAGGATGAGGTACTGTTTATGAAATCACATGACAATTTGAACTTCTACTTTTTCGCATGTGCCTTACGGATCTTTTTTGCAGGAAATCAGCTCGAAGAAGAATTCCGGTTTGAAAAGAACAACAAGATATCGCAAATATGATGCCCGCTGCTTTGCTCTTGTTAGTACCTGTTGTCCTGTATCACTGTACTTGCATACATACCTGGTTCATTATGTGACAGCAGTATGCATGATAGCTTGCTTATCAATTGTTCGCTCCAAATTATCTGATATGTATGAATGGTTACATTAGTGTAGAATATATCCAATGCCAATGAATTTTTTAGCTCTGCATTGTTCTTGTAAGTACATGTTGTCCTTTATCAGTGTACTTATATTGATAGGTAGTTGTTCATGTACCATCGCTCTGCAGCTTATTTTCCTTTTCCCTCCATTTTCTACACATCAGATCTATATTTACTCTTACCATAAGGTTGGTACTGAAGAAGTTTAGCTGTGCATTGCTCTTGGCCAGCCTTTTTCCTGTATCGTTGTACATACATTTATAAGTACTTGGTTATGTAGCATCACTCTTCATCTTATCTTAAATATTCTCCATTTTTTCATATATTATCACATCTATATTTACTCTTAACAAAATGTAGAATAAAGGCAATGCTTATGAAGAAGATTATGTGCTAAACTTCTTGAATTGCCCCCCCCCCCCATCAACATGGACAATGGCTTTATAGAGCCTGTCTTCACCAGTAATGTAAGTTTGTCCTTCTCAAGCCTTTAAACTTTGTTGTGTATATTTGGTTAGGCATGACTGCAATAGCTGTTTATTTTTGGTGTTTGCATCAAATTGCATGCTTAAAGTTTATTATGTAGTTCATAAACAAAAGTTTGTCCTTCTCAATTTAAGTTTTCAGTTGTACAACCAAGTTCCTTCTTCATACCATGTAAATTAAACTATACGGAGCAAGTGATCTTCTTTTGCACTGCATGTATGCTTCTATTCTTCATCCGTAATCTAGTGGTGTGGTGAACCTACCCACTACAGCACAATGTCATATTTTGCAATGTCTTAACTATGAACAATGTCATATCATTCTACTATTATTTAAACTGTCTCTTTATTTGCCAATCTGAAATGGGATAAATTGACAGCACACTAACCATTGATACTTATGAGTTCTTGATCTTTAATCCAGTGGTGTCGTGAAGCTGCCAACTCCTTCACAATGTCATTTCCTGCCATGTCTTGACCTGAACAATACCATATTGTGTTAATGCAATTTTAAATTGTGTCACTTTATTCGTCAGTAAGAAATGTGATGAATTGTCAGCACTGATACTTTTATGTGCAAAACCTGTCATTTGTCTGCTTGTTTATCTTTCAGAGTGAGGAAGATATAAGTGTTGAACAAGTGCAGTCTCATCATCTTGCTCAGCTGCTTGCGCTGCAGCTCCCCAGCAGGGCTAACCTTTCTTGAACTATTGACGTGCTGTCGATTTTGTATATTATTTTGTTGGCGTGTTTATTTGCACTGGTGGCGATCTTTGATGCCCAGTGTATGTAATCTGCTGTCTGCTTGTGCTTTATTATCATAGTGGCGAACTTTGATGCCCCGTGGATGTAATATGCCGTAATTTCTTTATTGTATGGTCTAGGTTTTTTCTTATTCACGATGTTGTAGTTATTTTACTGTATATATATCCTGTCTTCATAGTAAACCAGCCAAACCGTAAAATTACGGTACATAATCGGGTCGTCATGCAATCACGATGTATGATCCGCATCATGGGCCACGTCAAACTGGCCCACTGGTAGATCCGGGCCTTTAATAGGCTGAGTAACCCCCGGCCCTCTTTTCGCAAGAAAACTCAATGGTTTTTAGGAGGCTGAGAAGTAGGTTGGGCCTGAGACGTGCCGAATAGCTCACGGGCCGGCGGCAGCCCGAAATGGACCCCGGCCCATGATTGTGTGAATCAATTCACGGGCTTTTAACAGGCCAAAGTTGTCTCAGTCCTTGTTTGGCCCAATCAGATATCGGCTGCGAGCAGGCCGGATGCAAACCGGGTCGTAGTTAGGCCTAACTATATGATGGGCTTTTAGCAGGCCGAAATTAATATAGGGCCGAAATGTTAAATGGGCCCTTAACAGGCCGAAACTAATATCAGGCCGAATTACTAAATGGGCCTTTAGCAAGTGGGCCCAAAAGCATAGCATCCAGTCAACGGGCCGAATATGATATGGGCCATAAATGAGCCCAAAGCCTCTTAAAGGGTCGGGCCTGATCTGGGCCATGATTTGGCCGAGAAAGTGGGAGGCTTTTAACGGGCCGGATCTTATATGGGCCATTATTAGGCCCAGAACATGGCAGGCCATTAATGGACCGGATCAATTATGGGCCGGCATTTGGCCCAAAACATGGCAGCCAGTTAATGGGCCGGCCTACTAGGGTCCTCAAAATCTTGTGGGCCTACAGCTGGGCCGACCCATTAACGTCGACGAAATCTCGTGGGCCTTTAGCTGGGCTGGCCCATTATGATCCGCAAGAATTTTGTGGGCCTTTACCTGTGCCGGCCCATTATGGCACACAAAAATCCTGTGGGCCTTTACCTAGGCCGGCCTATTATGGCCCGTGAATCTTGTGGGCCTTTAGCTGGGCCAGCCCATTATAGTCCACAAAATCTCGTGGGCCTTTAACTCGGCCGGCCCATTATGGGCCGCAAAATCTTGTGGGCCTTTAGTTGGGCCGGCCCATTTAAACTTGATTGGTCATGCCACGTGTCGACGTATCATAGGCGCCTTCTGTCCAATGAGTGGATGACATCTGTCCCAACGATGAGCCGACACATGTTTCCTCCAGCCAATGATGATTTTACACGTGGAAAATCCCCATTGGTCGGGGCTGTTAACGGGTTATCAGATCCAAAACCCGACCCGATAGCTTAACAGTGTTCCGTTACGGTGGATGCAACATGTCGGTCACCCTTGACGAAAGCACTTCTGTGACGCGCGATTTATCGTCATGGAAGTGGACACTTCCGTGATGATAATTTTGGTAATGTCATGGAACACTTCTATGACATCACAGGTATGACTATCTTGATTCTGTCATAAATTTGTCATGGATGTACATGCATGACAAAAAACACGACCTACTGTGAAAAACACGTATCATCACAGAAGTGTATTTTTTTGTAGTGAACCTTTTGCATAATAAGCTCTGATAAATTTACTACAGTGGGAATTTTCTTTCATAATTTTTGGAGCTAGGGAAGTATGGATCTTGCTGCATTCTTTACAGACTATACTGTTTTGGCAGATTGCTGTTATGTTTGCATTGTTTGCATATGTTTGCTTGTTTAATGATTCAATTTGATGATAGGAGTATTAAATATGCAGAGGCATTTAGTATGCAATGTTGAATAATAATTTTAGTGATTTGTTATAGTAGAAAATGATAAGGTTTTTGCATTGGTTTATAGTAACTTATCTCATAAGTTCTTGTTGAGTTTTATATGGATGAAGTTTTTGAGAAATAGAGAAACCATGATATGAGAGGGATTAAGGAGACACAAAAGTTCAAGCTTGGGGATTCCCAAGGCACCCCAAGATAATATTTCAAGAAGTCTCAAGCATCTATGCTTGGGGATGCCCCGTTAGGCATCCCACCTTTCTTCTTCAACAACTATCGGTTAGTATCGGTTGAACCTAAGTTTTTGCTTTGTCACATGAGTTGTGCTATCCTTGCAATGTCATTTTATTTTATTTTGTTTTGCTTGTTGTTTGAATAAGATACCAAGATCTGAAATTCTTAAATGAGAGAGAGTCTTCACATAGTTACATAATTTAGCTACTCATTGATCTTCACTTATATATTTTTGGAGTAGTTTGTCATTTACTCGTGTGCTTCACTTATATCCTATGAGTAAACGGTTGAATGAGTTGAATGTCATAAATCTGAAATTATATATGTTTCATTTGCTTATCCCATGGGGAGTAATGACTTCACATCTAAGAAGTAGAGGTTGTAAATTTATTGAAGGTTAGCAAGCATTGTATTGGTCATTTGAACAATTCATGAAAGAATATTGAAGGAAGAGAGATTTCACATATAAATATACTATCTTGGACATCTTTTATAATTGTGAGCACTCATTAAGTATGGCATGCTAAAGAGTTGATGTTGGACAAGGAAGACAACATAATGGGTTATGTTTTCTCACATCTCAATTAAAGTATATTGTCATGGATCATTCAAACATGTTGATCTTGACTTTCCCCCTCATGCTAGCCAAAATTCCTTGCACCAAGTAGAGATACTACTTGTGCTTCCAAATATCCTTAAACCCAGTTTTTGCCATGAGAGTCCACCATACCTACCTATGGATTGAGTAACATCCTTCAAGTAAGTTGTCATGTTGCAAGCAATAAAAATTGCTCTCTAAATATGTATGACTTATGCGGAGAAAATAAGCTTTATACGATCGTGTGATATGGAAGTAATAAAAGCGACGGACTGCATAATAAAGGTTCATATCACAAGTGGCAATATAAAGTGACATTCTTTTGCATTAAGATTTTGTGTATCCAACCCTAAAAGCACATGACAACCTCTGCTTCCCTCTGTGGAGGGCCTATCTTTTACCTTATGTCTTTTACTTTATGCAAGAGTCAAGGTGATCTTCACCTTTCCCTTTTTCATTTTATCCTTTGGCAAGCACCTCGTGTTGGAAAGATCATGATATATATATCCAATTGGATGTAAGTTATCATGAACTATTATTGTTGACATCACCCAAAGGTGAATACGTTGGGAGGCAAAATTATAAGCCCCTATCTTTCTCAGTGTCCGATTAAAACTCCATAACCATAAGTATTGCGTGAGTGTTAGCAATTGTAGAAGGCTATATGATAGTTGAGTATGTGGAGTTTGCTAAATCAAAGCTCTAACATAGAACCTTCCTGAAAATAAGATGAATTGTAATTGTTTGATGACTGAGAATGAAGTTTGCTAGTTTTCAAGAAAGTTTATGGTCTATGCTTTAACATGTGAATAGCTTGTTACTTGATCTTGAGAAGTTTTATGAGATGAACTACTGTTATGACATATAATCATGCTAGAAAAGGTGATTGAAATTATCATTGATCAAACTTGTGCACCTGCTAGCATTCACACTTCATAAATTCTTTCTTTTATCATTTACCTACTCGAGGACGAGCAGGAATTAAGCTTGGGGATGCCGATACGTCTCCAACATATCTATAATTTATGAAGCATTCATGCTATATTATTATGTGTTTTGGATGTTTATGGGCTTTTTTATACACTTTTATATTATTTTTGGGACTAACCTATTAACCGGAGGCCCAGCCCATATTGTTGTTTTCTTGCCTATTTCAATGTTTCGAAGAAAAGGAATATCAAACGGAGTCCAAACAGAATGAAACCTTCGGGAGCGTTATTTTTGGAACAGAAGCGATCCAGGAGACTTGGAGTCAAAGTCAAGGAAGCTTCAAGGTGGTCACGAGGGTGGGGGCGCCGCCCCCCCCCCCTACTGGGCGCGCCCACCTGTCTCGTGGGCCCCTCGAGGCTCCCCCGACCGACTTCTTTTGCCTATATATTCCTATATACCCTAAAAACATCGAAGCGAACAATAGATCAGGAGTTCCGCCGCTGCAAGCCTCTGTAGCCACCAAAAACCTCTCGGGAGCCTGTTCCGGCACCCTGCCGGAGGGGGGATCCCTCACCGGTGGCCATCTTCATCATCCTGGCGCTCTCCATGACGAGGAGGGAGTAGTTCACCCTCGGGGCTGAGGGTATGTACCAGTAGCTATGTGTTTGATCTCTCTCTCTCTCGTGTTCTCTCTATGGCACGATCTTGATGTATCGCGAGCTTTGCTATTATAGTTGGATCTTATGATGTTTCTCCCCCTCTACTCTCTTGTGATGAATTGAGTTTTCCTCTTGAAGTTATCTTATCGGATTGAGTCTTTAAGGATTTGAGAACACTTGATGTATGTCTTGCCGTGCTTATCTGTGGTGACAATGGGATATCACGTGATCCACTTGATGTATGTTTTGGTGATCAACTTGCGGGTTCCGCCCATGAACCTATGCGTAGGGGTTGGCACACATTTTTGTCTTGACTCTCCGGTAGAAACTTTGGGGCACTCTTTGAAGTACTTTGTGTTGGTTGAATAGATGAATCTGAGATTGTGTGATGCATATCGTATAATCATGCCCACGGATACTTGAGGTGACAATGGAGTATATAGGTGACATTAGGGTTTTGGTTGATTTATGTCTTATGGTGTTATTCTAGTATGAACTCTATGATAGATTGAATGGAAAGAATAGCTTCATGTTATTTTACTATGGACTCTTGAATAGATAGAACAGAAAGGATAACTTTGAGGTGGTTTCATACCCTACAATAATCTCTAAGTTTGTTCTCCGCTATTAGTGGCTTTGGAGTGACTATTTGTTGCATGTTGAGGGATAGTTATATGATCCAATTATGTTATTATTTTTTAGAGAACTTGCACTAGTGAAAGTATGAACCTTAGGCCTTGTTTCCTACCATTGCAATACTGTTTACGCTCACTTTTATCATTAGTTACCCTGCTGTTTTTATAATTTCAATTACAAAAACCTATATCTACCATCCATATTGCACTTGTATCACCATCTCTTCGCCGAACTAGTGCACCTATACAATTTACCATTGTATTGGGTGTGTTGGGGACACAAGAGACTCTTTGTTATTTGGTTGAAGGGTTGCTTGAGAGAGACCATCTTCATCCTATGCCTCCCACGGATTGATAAACCTTAGGTCATCCACTTGAGGGAAATTTTCTACTGTCCTACAAACCTCTGCACTTCGAGGCCCAACAACGTCTACAAGAAGAAGGTTGCGTAGTAGACATCAGCCGCCAGGAGGAGGAACCTTGGCGGAACCAATCTAGGGCTCCGGCGGAGCTGTTCTGCCGGGGAAACTCCCCTTCGAGAGGAGGAAATCATCACCATCGTCATCACCAACGATCCTCTCATCGAGAGGGGGTCAATCGCCATTAACATCTTCACCAGCACCATCTCCCTCAAACCCTAGTTCATCTCTTGTATCAAATCTTTGTACCAAAACCTCAGATTGGTACGTGTGGGTTGCTAGTAGTGTTGATTACTCCTTGTAGTTGATGCTAGTTGGTTTATTTGGTGGAAGTCATTTGTTCAGATCCTTAATGCATATTAATACCCCTCTGATTATGAACATGAATATGCTTTGTGAGTAGTTACGTTTGTTCCTGAGGACATGGGTGAAGTCTTGCTATTAGTAGTCATGTGAATTTGGTATTTGTTTGATATTTTGATGAGATGTATGTTGTCTCTCCTCTAGTGGTGTTATGTGTACGTCGACTACATGACACTTCACCATTGTTTGGGCCTAGAGGAAAGCATTGGGAAGTAATAAGTAGATGATGGGTTGCTAGAGTGACAGAAGCTTAAACCCTAGTTTATGCGTTGCTTCGTAAGGGGCTGATTTGGATCCACTTGTTTCATGCTATGGTTAGGTTTACCTTAATACTTCTTTTTGTAGTTGCGGATGCTTGCAATAGGGGTTAATCATAAGTGGGATGCTTGTCCGAGAAAGGGCAGTACCCAAGCACCGGTCCACCCACATATCAAATTATCAAAGTAACAAACGTGAATCATATGAGCGTGATGAAAACTAGCTTGACGATTATTCCCATGTGTCCTTGGGAGCGCTTTTCTCATTATAAGAATTTGTCCAGGCTTGTCCTTTGCTACAAAAAGGATTGGGGCACCTTGCTGCACTTTATTAATTTTCATTGTTTGTTACCCGTTGTCGGTGTCAAAACCGGCGGATCTCGGGTAGGGGGTTCCGAACTATGCGTCTAGGCGTATGGTAACAGGAGACAAGGGACACGATGTTTTTACCCAGGTTCGGTCCCTCTCGATGGAGGTAAAACCCTACTCCTGCTTGATTAATATTGATGATATGGGTAGTACAAGAGTAGATCTACCACGAGATCAGAGAGGCTAAACCCTAGAAGGTAGCCTATGGTATGATTGTTGTTCGTCCTACGGACTAAAACCCTCCGGTTTATATAGACACCGGAGAGGGCTAGGGTTACACAGAGTTGGTTACAATAGGAGGAGATCTACATATCCGTATTGCCAAGCTTGCCTTCCACGCCAAGGAAAGTACCATCCGGACACGGGACGAAGTCTTCAATCTTGTATCTTCATAGTCCGGGAGTCCGGCCAAAGGTCATAGTCCGGCCATCCGGACACCCCCTAATCTGGGACTCCCTCAGTTGCCCCCGAACCAGGCTTCAATGACGATGAGTCTGGCGCGCAGATTTGTCTTCGGCATTGCAAGGCGGGTTCTTCTCCAAATCCCATATACCTGTCGAATAGTGTCCGGCTTCTGGTGAATGTTGCGCTCCTTGGCTTCTGTGCCCAATAATGGCCATCTTCCACATGTCAAAAGAATGCGAGAAGACAGGGTGTTTGTTCATTTACCCCCATAGCTGCGCAAATGGGCCGCCTATAAAAGAGGCGGGGATTTAGATCCGAATCACACCATCTTCCCTCCGCGAGCATTCATCGGAGCGCATTCGACAGAGATCCATTCCATCATGGCTGGTCAACGCAGCTCCTCCTCTCGCCCCTCCAGCCCTCGGCCTGGAGATTGGGAGAGGTGTTCTGTCCCGCACAGCAAACTAGTAGTGCTCCAAACCAAGGGGCTCCTCCCCCCAGCATACGTGGTCCTAGTTCGAGCCGGGCTTGCCACCTATAATGGCGGAGAGCAAGCGGAGAGCGTCCCCAATCCCTCCAAAGGAGAGCGGGTATGCCTTGTCCCTTATTTAATAAGAGGGCTCGTATTTCCAATTCATCCGTTTCGCCGAGGGCTCCTGGAGTTCTATGGCCTCCAGTTACACAACCTTACGCCTGCGTCCATATTGCATATTGCGGGCTTCGTAGCCCTTTGCGAGCTGTTTTTGGGCATCGAGTCCCATTTCGCACTGTGGAAGAAGTTGTTCTGCCTCGTGCCCCGTTCTCAGGAGGGGTCGGTATATCAAGTGGGCGGAGCCGAACTATGGCGCATCGCCGGGACCGGATATCTATCCGGAACCCCAAAGAAGGTGTCTGAGGACTGGCCTTCAGAATGGTTTTATATAGAAGACGTCCCCCTGCCGGACCCTGTACAGATCGGCCTCCCTCAGTTTGATAATGCTCCCTTGAAGAAGCGCCTGAACTGGCGTCCACGGAGCCCTCGGAAGTAAAATGACAGGGACGTCCTTTACCTGATGAGCCGGATAAGGTTGTTAGCTCATTCCGGACTGACCATGATCGAGGTCATGGCCACATGCGTTACGCGGGGGGTGCAGCCACTTCAGTACAAAGTCCACCCCATGTGGGATTTCAACGGGGAGGACGACGCCACCCGGTGTGGTCGCAAGGGGACGGATTCGGCTGCCACTCTAACGAAGATCTTGTCCGCTTTGTACAAGGGAGAAGAGGAGGAATTCCTCCGTGTCAACCGACGGGGCGGATTTTCTATGTACAATCCTCCAAGCTGGGTAAGCGAACACTTTCACTTGCCTATCCATTTTCATATTCCCATAGTTAAGTACTTAGTCTAGCAATTTTAACGCAGGAGCTATGCCAGACTGTAAAGGAGATAAATAGCCCTCCTCCACAACCCGAGGACCTGGAACGGTCCCTCGACCCGGACTCCCAAGAGGACCCGGACTTATGTGTGGAGCTGATTGATGGGGTGTTTCATCAATTAAGCAAGGACAACACCTTGGTGGCCATTACGGCCGATTATCCCGGACTACTTCCAGCCTCAAAGGTAACCGAGACCGAAGTCCCAGTACTTTCAAGAGGATCCATCCGTGCTTATTTTTGATCACCGTATACCGATGGCGTTTTTTGCAGGGGAAGTCCTTGAGGCGGAGGGCCGAGCCCGCGGTGGCTAGCCAACAAGGGCCATCAAGGCCCAGTGGGCTAAAAAGAAGTGCGGAGCGGATCGAGACGCCGGCGCAACGGTACGGCGTGCAATTTTAATGCCCAGGGTTTATGCCCTCAAGGCATACTAACGCTCATGCTCCCTTCAGGAAGAAGAGCGCCCGCCGGACTATATCCACCGGCCAGGCTTCAAGGTCGGGTCCCGAGGCGGAGGCGAATACGGGCGCGCACCGGACGCTCCTCCAACAGAGGATGCGGACGGGCTGTCTGCCACCAATTCCGAGGTGGAGAGTGCCATGAACCATAGGCGTCGCCGGACTATTCTTCGTGACGCTTGTTTTTTCCAAGAGGCATTGTATGCCTTTAATACGGGAGATGCGTACCTCCGTGCCGCTCAAAATGGTCTAGCCAGAGCCACAGAGCAGTATGTAAAAGACATACGGGTGAGAAAATTTGATGGTTATATATGTCAGTAGCCCCCGAGACTTGAAACAGTTAGAATAACTGATTTAAGGATCATTTTTTATGCAGGATCTTACAGAAAAGAATACCCAACTATCCCAGGAGCTGGAAGAGTGCAAAGCCCAACTTGAGGCCGCACTAGCCGCAACAGGGAAGGCCCAGGAGGCCCCCTCTAGTAATATATGCTTCGACAGATAAGTATGTTCTAAAGTGCGGCATGTGTGCAATTCTGACAATAACAGTGCAGATGGCACCGGAGGTGATTCGGACAAGCAGCAACTCTTGCGCCAGTTAAAGGCCGGTGAGAGCATGCTTACGAGGGTGAGGCAAGAGAAGAACAAGCTTCAAGATGCCAACACCCAGCTAGGCGAGGAACTAAAGGATGTTCGTGCTCAGCTGTCGGACTCCGTAAAGGAGAATCAGCGGCTTCGACGCGGCATTTTTAGTAAGTGCTTGAACGAACTTTCGAAAAAGAGTTCAGCGAGGAAGTCGATTGACAGAGTTATGTCTATAGGTATGCTAACAGGTCGGCCTGCGGAGGAAATGCTCGGTTCTACGGGTGACCTTCTTCCCGAGCTATCACAGTTGCACGAACGAGTTCGGCAGGTGATGCAAGGCGTCGCCCAGGCTTTGTGGCCATCCGTCTCCATGCTCGAAGGCCTTAGAGAGCTTGCATAGAAGCTGAAGGGAGCACGGCGGCGCTTCCGATTATGGAAGATATCGGCCTGCCGTCAAGGCACCAAGGAGGCCTGGGCCATGGTGAAGACGCGGTACACAAAGGCTGACCCAAACCACATGGCCGAGGTCGGACCTTTGGGGCCCGACGGGAAGGAGATCCCTGTGAGTTTAGTGTACGGCCAGGTAGAGCTGGCCGCCAAGTATTCCCAACAGGACTGTAAATTAGACAGCCTGTTGGATGGTATCGAAGAAGAATATACCCAGTCAAATTGACTATGTAATTTAAAATGACATGTAAAATGCCTTCTAGCCGGATTGTAGATCGTTTGTCATGGCGGACCTTTCCGCTTCAACCTCGGGACCCGATAGTCCGGAGTGTGTCTGAATACCCTCTCGGTTATGTAAGAACCGGGGCATGCGTGGAGACCAGGCGTAGGGGTCATTAGTGCTTTATCAGACAAGTGCCCAGCTAGTTATGTTATATTACATGGTTAGTAAGAAACATCTTCCATGGAGAATAGTTCTGTTAGGGGTTCCTTTCCCTGGGAGGCATGCCCTAAAGTGCATGTCTAGACTGCGAAAAAAGCAGAAAAGCATCTGGGGGCAGATTAATAAACGAGTAAGAAATCATCTCTTAGTTCACCGACCGAATATTCCCTTAAGAACGCTAGCTTTCAGCTTCACCCGGTCTGAGGTACACATCCGGCTGACCCGGCAGTAACAATCGCAGAGGTGCTCCCTTTACCACCTAGCCGAACAATCGGGAACGTAGGGGTAAGAACAGGAGCCAGGCAACCTAGCTTGGCCAAAACTTAAGTCATATCGATGCATATAATGGTGAATAAAAGGTACATGCGGAAGTGTGACACATGTGTTGGGCATGAGGCCCGTATAAACAAGCTTCTATTAAAGAAGCCCCCAGGTATAATGAGTGCGAATAGCGCGTCAATTGTGTGCGAACGAGGCGCAAACAAGCCCTTAAAAGGCTGTAAGAGAAAAGGAGGGAGAAGGAGAGAAATATATGACAGCTAATGTGTAAAAAAATGGATAGAGGAAGGAGACGAACACAGAGTCCGGCGCTAGGCGTAGAATCTTCGTAGACGGGTTGCGTTCCATGGGTTCGGCTTGAGTCGGTTATCCGATGCATTTCGCAGACGGTACACTCCACCAGTCAGGACTTGGTCGATTATGAAGGGACCTTCCCATTTGGGCTTGAGTTTGTCCTTTTTCTTGTCTGGCAGGCATAGAACTAATTCGCCAACATTGTAGGTTTTGGCCCGTACTTCTCTGCTTTGATATCTTCGAGCCTGCTGTTGATAGAATGCGGAACGGGTGTTTGCCACATTGCGCTCCTCCTCCAAGGCATCCAAACTGTCCTGCCGATCAAGTTTGGCTTCTCTTTCTTCGTACATGCACACGCGAGGTGAGTCATGAATTATGTCACAGGGCAGAACTGCCTCTGCGCCGTATACCATAAAAATGGTGTGAATCCAGTAGTGCGATTCGGCATGGTCCGCAGCCCCCAGAGTACGGAGTCGAGCTCCTCTACCCAGTGCGTGTTAGATTCCTTGAGGGACCGCACTAGTTTGGTTTTGATGACGCTCATGATTAGACCATTTGCCCGCTCGACTTGACCGTTAGTTTGTGGGTGATAGACTGAAGCATAGTCGAGCTTGATGCCCATGTTTTTGCACCAGAGTTTTACCTCGTGGGCCATAAAGTTCGTGCTGTTATCAATGATGATGCTGTGGGGGACGCCGTAACGGTGTACGACCCCTGATATGAAGTCTATCACTGGTCCGGATTCGGCCGTCTTAACAGGCTTGGCCTCTATCCATTTGGTGAATTTGTCAACCATGACCAATAAGTATTTTTGCTTATGGGTTCCCCCTTTAAGGGGTCCAACCATGTCAAGCCCCCAGACCGCGAAGGGCCAGGTGATGGGTATAGTTTGGAGGGCGGTGGGTGGCATATGGCTTTGGTTAGCGAATAATTGGCAACCGACGCATCGTTGGACTAAGTCCTGAGCATCTGCCCAGGCCGTCGGCCAATAAAATCCAGTACGGAAGGCCTTGCTTACAAGGGCCCTGGCTGCAGCGTGGTGCCCGCTGAGTCAGGCGTGAATTTCAGCCAAAAGGTTCCGCCCTTCCCCTTCGGAGATACACCTTTGAAGGACTCCGGTGGTGCTTTTCTTATAAAGCTCTCCTTCGTGGACTTTATAGGCTTTAGATCACCGCACTATGCAGCGTGCCTCATTTTGGTCCTCGGGGAGTTCCTGCCTAGTTAAGTAGGCTAAGAATGGTTCTGTCCACGGGGCAATGACTGCCATTATTACGTGGGTTGAGGATGTTACTTCGTTGGCAGAGCCTCCCATTGTGTCAGAATGTTCGGTGTCAGGTGGTGCGGCTGGATCCGGGTTGTTATTTCTGGATTCCCCTTCCCACTGTACGGATGGCTTGAATAGCCACTCCAAGAAAATGTTGGGGGGACTGCATCGCGCTTTGCACCGATGTGTGCCAAGACGTCCGCTGCCTGATTGTTTTCCCGGGCTGTATGGTGAAATTCGAGCCCTTCGAACCGAGCTGACATTTTTAGGATGGCGTTGTGATAAGCTGCCATTTTCGGATCCTTGGCATCAAAATCTCCATTTATTTGGGATATCGTGAGGTTCGAATCCCCGCGCACCTCTAGGCGTTGAATGCCCATGGAGACTTCCATCCGGAGACCATGTAGAAGGGCCTCGTATTCGGCTGCATTGTTAGAGTCTGTATACATTATCTGGAGTACATATTGAACTGTATCTCCTGTTGGGGACGTCAGAACGACGCCAGCCCCCAGACCTGCTAACATTTTGGAGCTGTCGAAGTGCATGATCCAGTTGGAATATGTGTCATACTCTTTAGGGAGTTCGGCTTCAGTCCATTCGGCGACAAAGTCGGCCAAAACTTGCGACTTGATAGCTCGCCGTGGCTTATAGGTTATGTCGAACGGGAGGAGCTCAATGGCCCATTTGGCAATCCGGCCCATCACGTCGCGGTTCTTTATAATATCATTAAGAGGTACTTCGGAGGCTGCTGTTATTGAACACTATTGAAGGTAGTGTCGTAGCTTCCGGGACGCCATGAATACCGCGTACGCTATCTTTTGATAATGCGGGTACCGTGACTTGCATGGAGTGAGGACATTGGACACATAGTAAACTGGTTTTTGAAGGGGAATTTGTGTCTGTCCGTTTCTCGTTCGACGACGAGCACTGCGCTTACAACTTGATGAGTTGCCACAATGTATAATAGCATTGGTTCGCTGATGTTAGGCGTGGCCAGGACCGGGTTTGTTACCAATATGGCTTTTATTTCTTCGAGTCCGGCCGTGGCGGCATCCGTCCACTCGAAGTGTTCGATGCGCCGGAGGAGGCGATAAAGGGGTAATGCCTTTTCTCCCAAGCGGGAGATGAAGCGGCTTAGGGCCGCCACGCATCCAGTCAATTTTTGTATTTGCTTGAGGTCCTTTGGAATATCCAATTATGACAGAGCTCGGATCTTGGCTGGGTTTGCTTCAATTCCTCTACCGGATACGATGAAGCCCAAGAGCTTTCCGGCTGGTACGCTGAAAACGCATTTTTCTGGGTTGAGCTTGATGTCATATGTTCGGAGGTTATCGAATGTGAGCCTCAAGTCGTCTACTAGAGTTTCGACATGCTTAGTTTTGACGACCACGTCATCTACATATGCTTCAACTATTTTGTCGATATGGTTGGCCAGACATGTTTGAATCATGAGCTGATATGTTGCGCTGACGTTTTTGAGCCTGAAGGGCATTGTGTTGAAGCAGAATGGGCCGTATGGGGTGATGAATGCCGTTGCGGCTTGGTCTGGTTCTGCCATCTTAATTTGATGGTAGCCAGAGTATGCGTCGAGGAAACACAATGAATCGTATCCTGCGGTAGCATCAATGATTTGATCGATGCGGGGGAGGGGGGAAGGGATCCTTTGGGTAAGCCTTGTTGAGGTCCTTGAAATCGACACATAGGCACTAGGATTTGTCCTTCTTTGGTACCATCACCAGGTTTGCTAGCCAGTCCGGATGTTTTATATCTCTGATGAATCCGGCTTCCAGTAGTTTGGCTAGATCCTCTCCCATGGCTTGTCTCTTAGGTTCAGAGAAACGCCGAAGAGCCTGCTTAACAGGCTTGAATTCTTTTAGGATGTTTAGGCTGTTCTTGGCCAGCCTGCGTGGGATTCTTGGCATGTCTGAAGGGTGCCAGGCAAAAATGTCCCAATTTTCGCATAGGATTTCTCGTAGTGCGGCGTCTACATCAGGGTTTAATTGCTCCCCGATGGAGGCCATTTTTGTAGGGTCCGTTGGATGGACTTGGAATTTTACTATTTCGTCCGCCGATTTAAAAGAGGTGGACTTGGATCTTTTATCGAGTATCACGTCGTCCCTGTTCACCGTGGAGCGCGGCGCAGTCAGTTCTTTGGCCGCTAGGGCTTCGGATAGTGCCTCAAGGGCCAGTGCGGCTGTCTTGTTTTCGGCGCGGAGTGCTATGTCCGGATCACTAGCAAGAGTGATGATTCCGTTGGGTCCGGGCATTTTGAGCTTCATGTACCCGTAATGGGGTATAGCTTGAAAATTTGTGAATGCCTCTCGCCCTAACAAAGTGTGGTATCCGCTGCTGAACGGGGCCACTTGAAACGTGACCTCCTCGGACCTGTAATTATCCACGTGCCGAACACCACATCCAGTGTAATTTTTCCTGTACAGCGCGCTTCCCGACTGGGGATTATTCCTCTAAAGGTTGTGTTGCTTCGCTCAATGCGGCTCCATCCTATTTCCATTTTTCAAAGGGTTTCCTCATAAATGAGGTTCAATCCGCTGCCACCGTCCATGAGTACCTTGGTAAGTCGAAAGCCGTCCACTATTGGACTGAGGACCAATGCGGCTGGTGCTCGGGCTGTTCGGAATTTAGGTTCATCACTGGCATTGAAGGTAATAGCCGTGTCACTCCATGGATTTATTGTTGCTACCTGGTAGACTTTGGTAAGGCTGCGGAGTGTTCGTTTCCGCATATTGTTTGATGCGAAAGTCTCGAAGACTGTTGATACCGTACTGGTATTCCTGGGCTGGTGCTCTGCGGATTCTGGAGTTAGAAGCTCCTCGCCACTTCTGGCCACCTGCCGGAGTATCCAACATGCTCTAAGGCTATGAGTTGGTGTGACGCCCTCTGTACTATGAATTTTACAGGGTCCATTGAGCCATCCCTCTAGTACGGTTCCATACCCTATAGAGGGTTTTTGCTTTTTGGTGTTTAACCCAGGTGCCTCGTGATAATGCGCCCTTTTATTTCGGACTGGGGTTGTATTCAGGGCCAGATCGTCCCAGAATTTTATTTCGGTTTTCCGGACGTTTTCCATCGCACAGTATTTTTGTACCATGGATGCTAAGTCAGCGAAGCGTGTAATATCACGGCGACTTATGGCGTTGAGGATTCTGATGTCCGTGCAATTATTGCAGAAGAATGAAATTGCATCCTCCTCGCGGCAGTCCTCTATCCTGTTCATAACCAGGAGGAATCTGGCCCAGTAATGATGTACTGTTTCCGTGGGCTCTTGCTGAACTTGGGATAGATCCCTTATGTTAGGGTGGGCGGGTGGAGTTAAATTCGGAACCTCACCCGATCTGGGGCTCAGGGGCCAAGGAGTTTCCGAATTCGGAAGCTTGGGTTCTTGGATGTTGTCCAATGAATCTGGCCCATTGCTTGACTTTAGGTTCAGGGCTTGAGCGACGTCCTCCCCTCCATGGGTATCCGGCTTGGAGGGATCGGGGATCCGGACATATTTGGTCCTTAAGATGGGTGAAGATTCACCGCATTGTTCCTCCACCACTGCGACGTGGTGGGTGACCTGGGGAGAGTCAATTTCTATCGGATCGGGTTTAAGCCCAATCTGATCGTAGTCTGTAGCAACTCCCAGGGCGGCGACGCGATCCAAGAGCTCGTTTAAGGAAGAGAGCTCCATCAGATCTAACTGCTCGGCGAGTTCCGAGTTGACGTGGAAATTGCTTTCGATGACCCGAGAAGTCATCATCGGCGCGGCGGCCGAACAGGCGGTCATAAGAAAACCGCCTAGCCAGAGAGTTTGGCCGATAGACAAACCTCCTTTAGCGACAGCGCCGTCTTTAAAGACAGGATGCAGCATCCTTCCTGATGGCGACGGCACAGCGGAACTCTCAATGAAATCACCAATGTCGGTGTCAAAACCGGCGGATCTCGGGTAGGGGGTCCCGAACTATGCGTCTAGGTGGATGGTAACAGGAGACAAGGGACACGATGTTTTTACCCAGGTTCAGGACCTCTCGATGGAGGTAAAACCCTACTCCTGCTTGATTAATATTGATGATATGGGTAGTACAAGAGTAGATCTACCACGAGATCAGAGAGGCTAAACCAAGAAGCTAGCCTATGGTATGATTGTTGTTCGTCCTACGGACTAAAACCCTCCGGTTTATATAGACACCGGCGAGGGCTAGGGTTACACAGAGTCAGTTACAATGGGAGGAGATCTACATATCCGTATCGCCAAGCTTGCCTTCCACGCCAAGGAAAGTCCCACCCAGACACGGGACAAAGTCTTCAATCTTGTATCTTGATAGTCCGGGAGTCCGGCCAAAGGTCATAGTACGGCCATCCGGACACCCCCTAATCTGGGACTCCCTCACCCATTACAAATTATCTTATCACAAAACTATCTGTTACCGATAATTTCAGTGCTTACAGAGAATACCTTACTGAAAACCGCTTGTCATTTCCTTCTGCTCCTCGTTGGGTTCGACACTCTTACTTATGGAAGGGACTACGATAGATCCCCTACACTTGTGGGTCATCAAGACTCTTTTCTGGCGCCGTTGCCAGGGAGTGAAGCGCCTTTGGTAAGTGGAACTTGGTAAGGAAACATTTATATAGTGTGCTGAAATTTATTGTCACTTGTTACTATGGAACATAATCCTTTGAGGGGCTTGTTCGGGGTATCTTCACCCCGACCAGTAGAGCAAAGAGTTACTCCTCAACCTACTGAACCTACTGAAAATGTTTACGTTGAAATTCCTTCGGGTATGGTAGAGAAACTGCTAGCTAATCCCTTTGCAGGAGATGGAACATTGCATCCTGATTTACACCTAATCTATGTGGATGAAGTTTGTGGATTATTTAAGCTTGCAAGTATGCCTGATGATGTTATCAAGAAGAAGGTCTCCCCTTTATCTTTGAAGGGAGATGCATTGACATGGTATAGGCTATGTGATGATATGGGATCATGGGACCACAAATGATTGAAATTGGAATTTCACCAGAAGTTTTATCCTAGCATCTTGTTCATCGTGATCGTAATTATATATACAATTTTTGGCCTCGCGAAGGAGAAAGCATCGCTCAAGCTTGTGGGAGTCTTAAGTCAATGTTATATTCAAGGCCCAATCATGAGCTCTCACGAGAAATGATTATTCAAAAAAATTATGCTCGGCTTTCTCTCAACAATCGCTCCATGCTCGATACTTCTTATGTTGGGTCTTTTATGATGAAGACTATTGAATTCAAATGGGATTTATTGGAAAGAATTAAACACAACTCTGAAGATTGGGATTCCGACGAAGGTAAGGAGTCAGGTATAACACCTAAGTTTGATTGTGTTAAATCTTCTATGGATACCGATGCTTTTCGTGGATTTAGCGGTAAGTATGGACTTGACTCTGAGATAGTAGCTTCTTTCTGTGAATCATTTGCTACTCATGTTGACGTCCCTAAGGATAAGTGGTTTAAATATAATCCTCCCACTGAAGTAAAAGTAGTTGCACCTATTATAGTTGAAGAAAAGACTATCACTTATAATGATCCTATTGTCCCTACTACTTATATTGAGAAACCACCTTTCCCTGTTAGGATAAAGGATCATGCTAAAGCTTCAACTGTCGTTCGTAAGAGTAATACTAGAACATATACACCTCCTGAGCAAATTAAAGTTGAACCTAGTATTGCTATGGTTAAAGATCTCTTGGCTGATAATATTGATGGGCATATTATTTATTTCTGTGATGCAGCTGCTAGAATTGCTAGACCCGATGCTAAGAAACATAGACCTGTTGTAGGCATGCCTGTTATTTCTGTTAAAATAGGAGACCATTGTTATCATGGCTTATGTGATATGGGTGCTAGTGCTAGTGCAATACCTCATTCCTTATACACAAAAATTATGCAAGATATTGCACCTACTGAGATAGAAGAAATAGATGTTACAATTCAGCTTGCCAATAGAGATACTATTTTACCAATTGGGATTGTTAGAGATGTTGAAGTCTTGTGTGGGAAAGTTAAATATCCTGCTGATTTTCTTGTTCTTGGTTCCCCACAAGATGACTTTTGTCCCATTATATTTGGTAGACCCTTCTTGAACACTATTAATGCTAAGATAGATTGCAAAAAGGATGTTGTTACTATTGGTTTGGGAGATATGTCTCATGAGTTTAACTTTGCTAAATTTCGTAGACAACCCCATGATAAAGAATTTCCTAGTAAGGATGAAATTATTGGTCTTGCTTCTATTGTCGTTCCTCCTAATGATCCTTTAGAACAATATTTACTAGACCATGAAAATGATATGTTTATGAATGAAAGAAGGGAGATAGATGAAGTATTCTTTAAATAGGGACCTATTTTGAAACACAACTTGCATGTTGAAATTCTAGGGGATCCTCCACCACCCAAGGGTGAAACTGTGTTTGAGCTTAAACCATTACCTGATACTCTTAAATATGCTTATCTTGATGAAAAGAAGATATATCCTATTATTATTAGTCCTAACTTTTCAGAGTAGGAAGAGGAAAGATTATTGAAAACTCTGAAGAAGCACCATGCTGCTATTGCATATACTCTTGATGATCATAAGGGCATCAGTCCCACACTATGCCAACACAAAATAAAATTGGAGGAAGACGCCAAACCAGTTATTGATCACCAACGACGGTTAAATCCTAAGATGAAAGAAGTGGTCAGAAAGGAAATACTAAAGCTCCTCGAGGCAAGTATAATTTATCCCGTTGCTGATAGTCAGTGGGTAAGTCCTGTCCATTGTGTCCCCAAGAAGGGAGGTATTACTGTCGTTCCTAATGATAAAGATGAATTGATCCCGCAAAGAATTACTACAGGTTATAGGATGGTAATTTATTTCCGCAAATTAAATAAAGCTACTAAAAAAGATCATTACCCTTTACCTTTTATTGATCAAATGCTAGAAAGACTATCCAAACATACACATTTTTGCTTCATAGATGGTTACTCTGGTTTCTCTCAAATACCTGTGTCAGCAGAGGATCAAGAAAAGACCACTTTTACTTGCCCTTTTGGTACTTTTTCTTATAGACGTATGCCTTTTGGTTTATGTAATGCACCTGCTACCTTTCAAAGATGCATGATGGCTATATTCTTCGACTTTTGTGAAAATATTTGTGAGGTTTTCATGGATGATTTCTCTGTTTATGGGTCTTCTTTTGATGATTGCTTGAGCAACCTTGATTGAGTTTTGCAGAGATGTGAATCTCGTCTTGAATTGGGAAAAGTGCCACTTTATGGTTAATGAAGGCATTGTCTTGGGGCATAAAATTTCTGAAAGAGGTATTGAAGTTGATAAAGCTAATGTTGATGCTATTGAAAAGATGACGTGTCCCAAGGACATTAAAGGTATAAGAAGTTTCCTTGGTCATGCCGGTTTTTATAGGAGGTTCATTAAGGACTTCTCTAAAATTTCTAGGGCTCTGACTAATCTCTTACAAAAAGATATTCCTTTTGTCTTCGATGATAATTGTGTAGAAGCATTTGAAATACTTAAGAAAACTTTGATTTCTGCACCTATTGTTCAGCCACCTGATTGGAATTTACCCTTTGAAATTATGTGTGATGCTAGTGATTATGCCTTATGTGTTGTTCTAGGACAAAGACTTGATAAGAAACTAAATGTTATTCAATATGCTAGTAAAACTCTAGACAGTGCCCAGAGAAATTATGCTACTACTGGAAAAGAATTCTTAGCAGTTGTATTTGCTTGTGATAAGTTCAGACCTTATATTGTTGATTCTAAAGTAACTGCTCAGACTAACCATGCTGATATTAAATATCTTATGGAAAATAAAGATGCTAAACCTAGACTTATTAGATGGGTTCTCCTACTACAAGAATTTGATTTGCATATTATTGATAGAAAGGGAGCTGAGAACCCCATTGCAAACAACTTGCCTAGGTTAGAGAATGTTCTTGATGACCCACTACCTATTAATGATAGCTTTCCTGATGAACAATTAGCTGTCATAAATGCTTCTCATACTGCTCCATAGTATGTTGATTATGCTAATTACATTGTTGCTAAATTCATACCACCTAGTTTGACATACCAACAAAAGAAAAAGTTCTTCTATGATTTAAGACATTACTTCTGGGATGACCCACACCTTTATAAAGAACGAGTAGATGGTGTTATTAGACGTTGTGTACCTGAGCATGAACAGGAACAGATCCTACGCAAGTGTCACTGCGAGGCATATGGAGGACACCACGCTGGAGATAGAATTGCGCATAAGGTATTGCAATTCGGTTTTTATTGGCCTACTCTCTTCAAAGATGCCCGTCAGTTTGTCTTGTCTTGTGATGAATGTCAAAAAATTGGTAATACTAGTAGACGTCAAGAAATGCCTATGAATTATTCTCTTATTATTGAACCATTTGATGTTTGGGGATTTGATTATATGGGACCGTTTCCTGCCTCTAATGGTTACACACATATTCTAGTTGATGTTGATTACGTTACTAAGTGGGTAGAAGCTATTCCAACTAGTAGTGCTGATCATAAAACCTCTATTAAGATGCTTAAAGAAGTTATTTTTCCGAGTTTTGGAGTCCCTAGATATTTAATGACTGATGGTGGTTCACATTTATTCATGGTGCTTTTCATAAAATGCTTGCTAAGTATGACGCTAATCATAGAATTGCATCTCCTTATCACCCGCAGTCTAGTGGTCAAGTAGAATTGAGTAATAGAGAGCTTAAATTAATTTTGCAAAAGACTCTTAATAGATCTAGAAAGAATTGGTCCAAAAAACTTGATGATGTATTATGGGCTTATAGAATTGCATATAAAAATCCTATGGGTATGTCTCCATATAAATTGGTTTATGGAAAATCATGTCACTTACCTCTCGAACTAGAACATAAGGCATATTGGGCTATTAAAGAGCTCAACTATGATTTAAAACTTGCCGGTGAGAAGAGGTTATTTGACATTAGCTCACTTGATGAATGGAGAACTCAAGCCTACGAGAATGCCAAACTGTTTACAGAAAAAGTTACAAGATGACATGACAAAAGGATACAAAAGCTTGAGTTTAACGTAGGTGATTATGTGTTGCTATTCAACTCTCGTTTAAGATTTTTTTGCAGGTAAACTTCTCTCTAAATGGGAAGGCCCTTACGTTATCGAGGAGGTCTATCGTTTCGGTGCCATAAAAATCAACAATTTCGAGGGCACGAATCCGAAGGTGGTGAACGGTCAAAGAATCAAACATTATATCTCAAGTAACCCAGTAAATGTTAAAACTAATATTATTGAAACCACGACCTTGGAGGAATACATAAGGGACACTTTCCAGAACATTTCAGACTCCGAAAAGGAATATGTATGCGGTGCGATAAGTAAACCGATTCCAAAACAGTTCTAATAGCAAATTTTCTCCGTTTTGGAATATTTGAGAAAATAGGAAAATAAGAAGTAGTCCGAGAAGGACACGAGGCGTCACGAGGGTGGAGGGCGCGCCCTACCCCCTGGGCGCGCCCCCTGCCTCGTGGGCACCTCGTGTGCTCTCCGGACTCTGTTTTCTTGCACGATACTTCTTTCGGTCGGTAAAAATTCATTATATAATCTCCCAAAGGTTTTGACCACCGTATCATGCAAAAATCTTCTGTCTTTGTTTCGAGCTATTTCTGACAGATCTAGAGCACCAAGACATCTTCAAGCACACCCAAGGACGGGTTTTTCGAGAGGGTCATCAACCCCTACCTCACGGAGGTGCTGCATCACCCTCAAACCATAGAGATGCGTGAGGGGGTGCTGCACATCCGCGATGTTGAGGGACCAAGGAGTACCGAAAGCGTGGAGACAAAGCTCGAAACAATGGAACAACAAGTTTTCAAGTGCCAAGGGATGGTGGAACATGGACTCAACGCCAACCAGATGATGATCGCTGAGTTCACCAACAACCACAAGCTAGACGCCAAGAACATCGGGGAGACCATCTTCAAGCTTCATGAGAAAATAGAGCACCTCCAAGCCCAGATCTATGATCTGCAAAACCAAAACTGTGAGTATGAATATAGATTAAAGATGAGTTTGGCTGCAGATTTGAGGATCCTGGAGACTCGATCATCCTTATATGATGGTGAGCCTATGCCTTGGAAGATAGTCGACAAGCCTACATCATCAACAACTCCATCATCACCACCTCTGAGGAACTAATCACTTGGGTATGGGCACTCCCCTTGGCAACTGCCAAGCTTGGGGGAGGTGCCCCGGTATCGTATCACCATCACACTCCTATCTTTACATTTTTTCTTAGTTTGATCCTTTTAGTAATATCTTGATCTAGTAGAATAAAGTTTTGGTATGAATTAGTTTTGAGTTTTGCTTTATGATCCCTCTATGTAATCGAGTCCGTGAGCTATATATAATAAACATTAGTGTTGAGTCAAGGGCTTTGCTACTTTGCTATGATCTTGAGGGAATAAAAGAAAGAATAGAAAAGAAATAAAATAGATCATATTGATCTTATGGATAGTAATGACTTCACATATAAAGAGTATGATGATTAAAAGTTGTTGAGAGTTGGCAAACATAGTTTTGGTCATCGTTGCAATTAATAGGAAGTAATAAAGAAAGAGAGATTCTCACATATAAATATACTATCTTGCACATCTTTCATGACTGTGAGCACTCATTAAAGTATGACATGCTAAAGAGTTGATGTTGGACAAGGAAGACAACATAATGGGTTATGTTTTCTCACATCTTAATTAAAGTATATTGTCATGGATCGTCCAACTTGTTGAGTTTGCCTTTCCCCTCATGCTAGCCAAATTCCTTGCACCAAGTAGAGATACTACTTGTGCTTCCAAATATCCGTAAACCCAGTTTTTGCCATGAGAATCCACCATACCTACCTATGGATTGACTAAGATCCTTCAAGTAAGTTGTCATGTTGCATTCAATAAAAGTTTCTCTCTAAATATGTATGACTTATTAGTGTGGAGAAAATAATTTTTATACGATCTTGTGATATGGAAGCAATAAAAGCGATGGACTGCATAATAAAGGTTCATATCACAAGTGGCAATATAAAGTGACGTTCTTTTGCATTAAGATTTCGTGCATGCAAACATAAAAGCACATGACAACCTCTGCTTCCCTCTGCGAAGGGCCTATCTTTTACTTTATGTCTTACACCTTATACAAGAGTCATGGTGATAATCACCTTTCCTTTTTATTTTATCCTTTGGCAAGCACCCCGTGTTGGAAAGATCCTGATATATATATCCAATTAGATGTAAGTTAGCATGAACCATTATTGTTGACATTACCCTTGAGGTAAAAGGTTGGGAGGCAACACTATAAGCCCCTATCTTTCTCTGTGTCCGATTAAAACTCCATAACCATAAGTATTGCGTGAGTGTTAGCAATTGTGAAAGACTAAATGATAGTTGAGTATGTGGACTTGCTGAAAAGCTCTTATATTGACTCTTTCTGATGTTATGATAAATTGCAATTGCTTCAATGACTGAGATTATAGTTTGTTGGTTCCCAATGAAGTTTCTGATTCATACTCTACATTGTGAATAGATTGTTACTTGAGCATAAGAAATCATATGACAATATATATATATATATAGGACAGCACTATTCTAATCCTAGGATTAGAATAGTTATTTGGATCACGGCGGTCACTATATAGGGCGCGAGGAGATCCCAAACCGATGCGGCAGCCCATGCGATAAAACAGGAAAAAAACTCTTCTCCCCCACTCTCGCACCCCGCAACCGCCTGCATCCCCCAATCCCCGCCGCCGAGCCCCTCCCCTGATCCCCACGCCGCCACGCCCCTCCCCAGAGACCCCCGCCGCTGCGCCCCATCCCTGGAGACCCCCGCCTCCGCGGCCCGTCCCCGGAGACCCCCGTCAGTGCCCCTCCTAACCGGATCCACCCGCCGCCGCACGCCCTCCTCACAACCCCGACGTGCGCC
>NC_041385.1:752119128-752136615 GCF_002162155.2 Triticum dicoccoides
GTGCGCCGCCGGATCTTGCGGCCGCCTCATGCCTCAACCACCGGTCGCCGCTGGTCTTCTTGTCCCCCCCTCCGATCAACCCCGCACTTCTTCCTTCCGGTGAATCTCCTCCCGCCCTCGTCCTTCCTCTTCTCCTTCTCTACCTCCAGGGAACTCCCCTGGATCCTACCGCCGGAGAAACCTGACGCGGATCTGGTCAACCCCGCAGCCCTGTCCTCCGATGAGTCTTCTCTTCTCCTTCTGTACCTCCGACATCCCATCCCTTCCCCCACCTCCTTCCGTGGCTGCGGCAATACCCAAAGTCGTTCAACCCCACCGCCTCGGGCTGTTCAACGACGCAGCCCGAGGACGTTGGCCACTGTAGCGCCCGGATCACACTGTCACCATGATCCGCGAGGCCAAGATCTTTCCGTGCTCCATTCATCGACAGTAGATCGAACTGAGAAAAGTTAGGTGCGTCTCCTTTCGCTCCTCTCCACTTTGCTGCATGTATTAGATCCTAAATATATCCATCATCCGCATTTGTATATGAACTGCAGTGTGGATACAATTTGAGCTTCCGTGTCTCTCTCTCTCTCTGATGCAAAGTTTGCAAGCTTCGTGTTTTGACTGTTTGCCCCAGCAGCTAGGAGGTGCTCCCACAGCCAACCAAGTACAGGGGTGAAACTGGGACATTTTTTGTTCTCAAATGCTTCGCTGCATTTGTGTGTATATGAACATTTTACTCTCTGTTGTTCTTTACATCCTGTGATCTCCAATAGAGTTTGTGATGCAAAATGACTGTTGGATGGATTAATGCAGTGAAATGTCACACTGAAGAAAGCTTCTTGGCTGTAATGTAACGAAGAAATAGAGGGCAGAGAGATGAAATTGTAGAGAGTAGTTTAGAGAGATATAGGATAGTAATTCAATGGGGAAAAGTAGTGGCACATAAACAAAAATTGTAGAAAGTGTAAGAGAACTGTATTATGCTCACAAATGAGAACTGTGATTCGATTATTTATTCATGTGAATGAATACATTTTGTCTATCAAACAAAAATTATGTGTTGGTTATCACGTGCCATAGCAACTTATTTTTTGGAATCTTCGGATATACAGTGTACCATTCAGGAAAGTACATGTTGATTTTTTTTCTCTCTAGTTATAAACAAACATGCACTTTGTATAAGCCCGTTGACAAAAATAAATCATTGTGAGAAAAGAAGTGCACCGATAAAAAAAGATGTTACAGAAAACATAATAAGTTGAAATTAATATGACAACTCAATTCGATGTTTATAAAAAGAAAGAAAAAAACAACAAGTTCAAGTTAAAATAAACAAAATGGTTCAATGTTTATAAAATGAGTTTTCTAGTGTCTAAAAATAAAAATCAAGAAGGTCAAATTGAAATAATAGAGAAGTTCATTTTATTAATATAAAATAGACTTGCTCCATTTCTAGCAAGACCCCGAGAAGCTCAAAATTAAGTAACGAAGTGGTTCAATATTTCTTCTTAGTGCCACGTATTGTGTTTCTTTTTGTAAAAATGTGTATTCCAACTTCTAAAAAATAGAGGAGTTTGATGTTTATAAAAAATCTGATTGTCCAGGTTATTAAAGAATAAATCTAACAAGTTCAAAGTGAAAAACAGGAGTAGTTTGATGTTATTTCAAAAATAACAAAAATTAATTTTGCAAATTAAAAACAAAGAAGTTCAAAATAAGTGAGAAGTTCAAAATTTGTAAAAACCTAAGATTTACATGTTCAAAAAAGAAGGTCATATTTTAAAACCGAGCAGTTCAAAAAGTTTATAAAAATGGATTTTCCCTCTTCTCAAGAAATACATAGAACTTCAACTTTAAATAAGTGAGCGATTCAATATTTATTACATAACTAGGTCATTTCCAGTCACTAATGAATAACACCAAGAAGTCCTAATTAAAAAGAAGAAGATGCTTATAAAAATCTTAGATTTGCCCGAATACTAAAGATTAAAAGTAAGAAGTTTAATATAAAAATAGAGTAGTTCAGTGTATATAAAAACTCAGGTTTTCTCGTACATTAGAGAATAAAACCAAGAAGTTCAATTGAAAAAAGCGAAGCAGTTTGATATTTATTTGAAAATTAATTTTTTTCTGTTAATAAAGAATAAAACCAATAAGTTCAATTCAAAATAATGAAGAAGTTCGATGTTTCTTAAAAAACTCCAACTTTCCATTTCTAAAAATACACAATGAAGTTCAAATAAAAGAAAGTAGAGCGCTTCAATGTAAAACTCAGATATTTTCACATACTACACGGTGTGAAGTTTGTACTAAAAGATAATGAAAAAGCAAAATGCTAAAAAAATTGTTGCTAGAAGTTCAAGTGCTCGACCCAAGAAAGTTCAAAAATTCTTGTGTGAGAGGTTGAACAAAAATACGTGACAGAAGTTCAAGGTGAAAATAGCGGGGAGTTCAACTACTATGCAGAATGCGTTTCAGATAAGAATATAGAAATAGAAAACTAAAAGCTTAAAAGGTTTGTTGCAAGAAGTTCATGTGCTCCTCCTAGCATAGTTCAAAAATTCATGTGCAAGACATCCATCGTTCATTTACGTATGTCTACGGCAACGAATTTGTAACAAATGTCTACCTGAAAAACTTGCCGCTATTCATAAGATTTCCACTAGGTATATTATGGGCCACATTTCCATGAACGGTTTAAAATTTTCTTGTATTCCATTTAAAACAAATTTTTATGGATTCAAAAAATTCTTATATGTTGAAAGAAGTTCATAGTGAAAACAACAAGAAGTTCAAGTACTGCAAGGAATGCCTTTCACGTGAGAATAAAAGTATAGAAAAATAAAAGCTTAAAAGGTTTGTTGAAATAAGTTCAAGTGCTCTGTTCGGAGAAGTTCAAAATATCTTGCGAGAGAGGTTCACCTTGTATTTCTATGTTCAATTTTTTCCGTATAAAAATTGAATACAATTCTTTACTCAAAATATAAAAAGGTGAAGTTCAAATTGAAATAACAGAGAAGGTTGGAGTTTATTAAAACATAGGATTTACCTGTTCAAAAAATAAAAAACACAACACCGTTTTTTGCACTTTTAAAAACAACTCATAAACGAAAAAATGGTTGCTAGAAGTTCAAGTGCTCGGCGAGGAAAAGTTGAAAAATTCTTCTAAGAGAGGTTCACCGTGTATTTAGATGTCCAAAATACATTAAAAATATGTTTTTTTGTGTTTTAAAATATTCTCTCAAACCAGAGAGAAGTTCAAAAGTGATAACAACCAGAAGTTCACGGACTACATAGTGTGTATTTCATACAAGAAAAATACAAATAAAGTGAAACAGAGTGAAGTTCAAATAGACATGCCCCAGAAGTTCAACTACTTCACGCAATGCGAAAAACAGCATGTCAAAAAATAGCACGTCAAAAACAGAGTGAAGTTCAAACAGACATGCCCGAGAAGTTCAACTACTTCACGCAGTGCATTTCCATTCACGATGAAGGCAAAAATCATGATCTTGTCATTTTCTAATTTACTTCAAAACGACAGGAATATCATTTGTGTAAGTTCAAGTCCTCGATCGGAGAAAGTTAAAAAAATATTGTGAGAGAGGTTTGTACAAAAAGAATATCATTTGTGTAACACTGACAAAAATGGATGGGAAAATTACAAACAAAAAATATGTCACAGAAGTTCAACGTGAAAACAGCAGGAAGTTCAACTACTACACTGAATGAATTTCACAAGAAAAACTTTTAAAACCGTCGCGAGTATGAAAAAATGATCAACACGGAAAAGTTGCGTGTTTATAGCAGCTTTCCATCGGTATATCACTTGCTTAATTCCGGTGAGTGAATGAAGAACTACGAGCAAAAAAAGCATGTGAAAAACAGAGTGAAGTTCACGCAGAACTGCCACAGAAGTTCAAGTACTTCACGCAATGCATTTCCGACGAATCTGTTTCGCGATAAAGGCAGAACGAGTGATCTCGCCGTTTCTGAAATTACTTGAAAATGGCTGGGTTTCAGAGAAAATCATCAACACAAAAAAGTTTCGCATTTTTCATAGCTTTTCAACAATATATTATTTGCCCCGTTTGGATGAAGTTTCTATAAATTACGGCGAAAATACGTTTTTAGCCATTTTCAAAATCAACGTAAAACCGTAATGAATTTGGAGAAACAATATATACCAAAAAGTTTCGCATTTGTTTAGGCTTTCCACCGCCATATCATTTGCTATGTTATATCGACAATACAAACTTGGTAGAACTTGTGCCGTTTTCTAAATTACACTTAAACCATTCAAAATTAGAAAAAACTTTCAACATGAAAAAAGCGCATTTTCATAAGCTTTCCAACGCGATATCATTTGTCTCAATTGGATTAGGCGTTTAAAAATGGCAACAAAAATATGAACTCGGTTGTTCGGTTTAAGAAATTTTACGATTTTCCACATTACTCTTTAACCATAGAGAATTAGAAAAAACTTTCAGCATGTGGAAGGAGCAGTTTTACAGCAGCTTTCCAACGCCATATTATTTGCCTCATTCGGATAAACGGTTTAGAAATGCGATCAAAAATACGATTCACGTTTTTTTGTATGAAAAAACGGTTTTCAAAACTGCTCTTAAACCACTTATATTTTGCCAAAGATTTAAGTTGGGTCATGATACTGGTGTCCATAGCTTTCCAACGGTATATCACAAGCCCCATTTGGGCAATGTTGACGGAAGTTCAACCTAACACTAGGGGAAGTTCAGGTCGAACAAATCAGGCAGTAAAATTGCAAAAAACGCAATTTCATCACGACCCGAGAGCAAAATCCGCCAGCGAGCGAGATTTCTATTTAAAACCGGTATTTAGTTGCTAAAAAAACTTTCTAGATTACACTAAAATCATATAGAACACTACTAACCAGAATAATTCGCGGGGAAAGCCACGGTTGCAAAGATAGCCCGAAGGTTGGGTTCGTACAGAGGGAAGTTCAGGCGCGTGTACAAACAAAAATATGCCACAGAAGTTCAACGTGAAAATAGCATGAAGTTCAACTACTACGCTGAATGAATTTCAGATGAAAAACTTTTTAAATCGTTGCGAGTATGAAAAAATGATCAACACGAGAAAGTTGCGTGTTTACATCAGCTTTCCATTGGTATATCACTTGCTCAATTCCGATGAGTAGATGTAGAGCTAGGAGTAGTGGATAGAGATATACAAGGAAAAAAACACGTGAAAAACAGAGTGAAGTTCAAGGTTTCATACCGAGAAATTCAGGTACTTCACGCGATGCATTTTTTGCGAACCCGTTTCACGATAAAGGCAGAACGAATGATCTCGCCGTTTTTGCAATTACTTGAAAACGGCTAGGAATCAGAGAAAACTGTCAACATGAAAAAGTTTTGCATTTTTCGTAGCTTTTCAGGGGTATATTATTTGCGCAATTCCGATAAAGTTTGCAGAAAATACGGCGAAAATACGTTTTCGTCATTTTCGAAACTGACCTAAAACCGTAAAGAATTGGGGGAAATAATACATACCAAAAAGTTTCGCATTTGTTCAATCTTTCCAATGCCATATTATTTGCTGCATTTGGACGAACGGTTAAAATATTAGCTCGAAAATACGAACTCGGTAGGACTTGTACCGTTTTCTAAATTACTTTTAAACCGTTCAAAATTAGAAAAAACTTTAAAAATGAAAGAGTAGCGCATTTTCGTAAGCTTTCCAACGCCATATCATATGCCTCAATTGGATTAGCCATTTAGAAATAACGTTGAAAATACGAACTCGGCTGTTCGGTTTGCAAAATTTTACGTTTTTTTCAAATTACTCTTTAACCATAGAGAATTAGAGGAAACTTTGAACATACGTAAGTAGCGGTTTTGCAGCATCTTTCCAACGCCATATTATATGCCTCATTCCTATAAACGGTTTAGAAATTCGATTGAAAATACGATTCATGTTTTTTGTGTGAAGAAAAAACGGTTTTCAAAACTGCTCTTAAACCGCTTACATTTTGCCAAAAATTTAAGTTGGGTCATGATACTAGTGTTCATAGCTTTCCAATGGTATATCACAACCCCATTTGGGCAATGTTGGTGGAAGTTCAACCTAGTTCACAGGGAAGTTCAACGTACTACTATCAGGGCAGGTCAGGTTGTGATCAGAATATTATTCTCATCCCATGATCAGAATAGTGTTTATATATATATATATGTATGTATGTGTGTGTGTTGCTGTTATAAGAATGATCATGATGCCCTCATGTCCGTATTTTATTTTTATCGACACCTCTATCTCTAAACATGTGGACATATATTTTGATATCGGCTTCCACTTGAGGACAAGCAAGGTCTAAGCTTGGGGGAGTTGATATGTCCATTTTGCATCATGCTTTTATATCGATATTTATTAAATTATGGGATGTTATTACACGTTATGTCACAATACTTATGTCTATTCTGTCTTGTTTTACAAGGTTTACATGAAGAGGGAGAATGCTGGCAGCTGGGATTCTAGGCTGGAAAAGGATCAAATATTAGAGACTTATTCTGCACAGCTCCAAAAGTCCTAAAACTCCACGAAAGTCATTTTTGAAATTAATAATAAATATTGAGCAGAAGAAGTACCAGAGGGGACCCACACCCTAGCCACGAGGGTGGGGGGCGTGCCCTACCCCCTGGGCACGCCCCCTGCCTCGTGGGCCACCTGGCAGCCCTCCGGTGCCCATCTTCTGCTATATGAAGGCTTTTACCCTGTAAAAAATCATAAGCAAGCTTTCGGGACGAAACTCCGCCGCCACAGGGCGGAACCTTGGCGGAACCAATCTAGGGCTCTGGCGGAGCTGTTCTGCCGGGGAAACTTCCCTCCGGGAGGGGGAAATCATCACCATCGTCATAACCAACGATCCTCTCATCGAGAGGGGGTCAATCTCCATCAACATCTTCACCAGCACCATCTCCCCACAAACCCTAGTTCATCTCTTGTATCAAATCTTTGTACCAAAACCTCAGATTGGTACCTGTGGGTTGCTAGTAGTGTTGATTACTCCTTGTAGTTGATGCTAGTTGGTTTATTTGGTGGAAGATCATTTGTTCAAATCCTTAATGCATATTAATACCCCTCTGATTATGAACATGAATATGCTTTGTGAGCGGTTATGTTTGTTCCTGAGGACATGGGTGAAGTCTTGCTATTAGTAGTCATGTGAATTTGGTATTTGTTTGATATTTTGATGAGATGTATGTTGTCTCTCCTCTAGTGGTGTTATGTGAACATCGACTACATGACAGTTCACCATTGTTTGGGCCTAGAGGAAAGCATTGGGAAGTAATAAGTAGATGATGGGTTGCTAGAGTGACAGAAGCTTAAACCCTAGTTTATGTGTTGCTTCGTAAGGGGCTAATTTGGATCCACTTGTTTCATGCTATGGTTAGGTTTACCTTAATACTTCTTTTTGTAGTTGCGGATGCTTGCAATAGGGGTTAATCATAAGTGGGATGCTTGTCCAAGAAAGGGCAGTACCCAAGCACCGGTCCACCCACATATCAAATTATCAAAGTAACGAACACGAATCATATGAGCGTGATGAAAAGTAGCTTGACGATAATTCCCATGTGTCCTTGGGAGCGCTTTTCTCATTATAAGAATTTGTTCAGGCTTGTCCTTTGCTACAAAAAGGATTGGGCCACCTTGTTGCACTTTATTTACTTTCATTACTTGTTACCCGTTACAAATTATCTTATCACAAAACTATCGGTTACCGATAATTTTAGTGCTTGCAGAGAATACCTTACTGAAAACCGCTTGTCATTTCCTTCTGCTCCTCGTTGGGTTCGACACTCTTACTTATCGAAAGGACTACGATAGATCCCCTACACTTGTGGGTCATCAAATCATTAGTGGAATCAAGAGAACTACTAGAAGCAACAATATTGGATTTAGCATGATTATTGTTACTACTAGAAGAAGAATCTTTCTTGTTCTTGTTACTAGATTTTACTTGTGGCATGTAAGTAGACAAGAGTAAATGCTTGGCAATGTAAGAAGAACTTTTCTTCCGAAGATCATCATTGATGGCTTTCAAGAATCCATGCTCTTGCTCAAGGTTGAGCTTTTCGAAGCGTAGCTTCTCATGAGTTTTTAAAAGTTCTGATGATCTTCTAAAGTAGTTTCATGAGCTAACTTAAGAGTGTTTAGTTCTTTAGTTAGATGCTCAATCTCCTTCTTATCATTGCCACTCGTTTCATCTTGATTAGCATGATTAATAGCATTTTCATCATAGCACTCATCGCTAGAGTTGTCAACAAGTAAATCATCATCACCTAGCAAGTCATCTTCATAACTAATGAAATCAACATACTCGGGGTGTGTTACCTTGGGGCCTTTAGCCATGAAGCATCTCCCATTTCCTTCATTTGGTGAATCAAATATGCCATACGAGTTGGTTGACACAAGTGCTAGACCGGCAACACCTTCATCTTGAGTATATTCGGAGTCGGAGTGATAAGTTCTCTCAGAGTGGTGGTCAGAGTCGGAGCCGGATACCCATTCACCAACATGAGCCTGATGTCTTCGTTTTGTGTAGCTCCTTGATGACTTGTCCTTCCTTTCTGAATCCTTGCTTCTTTGAGAGGTTCATCATTCATAGCGATCATCTCTACTCCTTCTCTCTCTTGGAGGTGATTCTTACCTTTTACTTCTCCTTTTAGGTGAGTCTTCTCTTCTTTTGTAGGCAGTCGTACACTCATTGGAGTAGTGTCTGGGTCTTCCACAATTTTAGCAATTTCGCTCACGACTAGAAGATCTTTTGTCATTGTAGGACCTTGACTTGGAACTTCTTTCCTTCCTTCTACTCTTGTAGAATTTGTTGAAGTTCTTCACCATTAAGCTCAATTCTTCATCGAATGTTTGTTTCTCATTTGATGATGTAGGAGCATCACATGAGGCTTTGTAAGCACCACTAGACTTGTTGTGAAGCTCTTCCTTATCCTTGAGTGACATCTCATGAGCAACAATTCTTCCAATGACTTCGGTTGGCTTGAGATCTTTGTAGTTGAGCATCATTTGGATCAAAGTGCACAGGGTATCATATTTTCCATCCAAGGCTCTCAAGATATTCTTGATGATGAATTTTTCGGTCATCTCTTCACTTCCTAAGCCGGCAATCTCATTTGTGATGAGAGCAAGCCTAGAGTACATTTCAGCAACACCTTTGTTGGAAATATGCCCTAGAGGCAATAATAAAATGATTATTATTATATTTCCTTGTTCATGATAATTGTCTATTATTTATGCTATAATTGTGTTATCCCGAAATCATAATACATGTGTGAATACATAGACCATAACATGTCCCTAGTCAACCTTTAGTTGACTAGCTCGTTGATCAACAGATAGTCATGGTTTCCTGACTATGGACATTGGATGTCATTGATAACGGGATCACATCATTAGGAGAATGATTTGATGGACAAGACCCAATCCTAAGCATAGCACAAGATCGTGTAGTTCGTTTGCTAGAGTTTTTCAAATGTCAAGTATCATTTCCTTAGACCATGAGATCGTGTAACTCCCGGATACCGTAGGAGTGCTTTGGGTGTACCAAAGGTCACAATGTAACTGGGTGACTATAAAGGTATACTACAGGTATCCCCGAAAGTATCTGTTGGGTTGACACGGATCGAGACTGGGATTTGTCACTCCGTATAACGGAGAGGTATCTCTGGGCCCACTCGGTAATGCCTCATCATAATGAGCTCAATGTGACCAAGTGTTTGGTCACGGGATCATGCATTACGGTACGAGTCAAGTGACTTGACGGTAACGAGATTGAACGAGGTATTGGGATACCGACGATCGAATCTCGGGCAAGTAACGTACCGATTGACAAAGGGAATTGTATACGGGATTACTTGAATCCTCGACATCATGGTTCATTCGATGAGATCATCATGGAACATGTGGGAGCCAACATGGGTATCCAGATCCCGCTGTTGGTTATTGGCCGGAGAGCTGTCTCGGTCATGTCTGCATGATTCCCGAACCCGTAGGGTCTACACACTTAAGGTTCAATGACGCTAGGGTTGTAGAGATATTAGTATGCGGTAACCAGAAAGTTTTTTGGAGTCCTGAATGAGATCCCAGACGTCACGAGGAGTTTCAGAATGGTCCGGAGGTGAAGAATTGTATATAGGAAGTCCAGTTTCGGCCACCGGGAAAGTTTCGGGGTCACCGGTATTGTACCGGGACCATCGGAAGGGTCCCGGGGGTCCACCGGGTGGGGCCACCTATCCCGGAGGGCCCCGTGGCCTGAAGAGGGAGGGGAACCAGCCCCTGGTGGGCTGGTGCGCCCCCCTTGGGCCTTCCCCTGCGCCTAGGGTTGGAAACCCTAGGGGTGGGGGGCGCCCAACTTGGCTTGGGGGGCAAGTTCCCCCTTGGACGCCCCCCCCCCTTGAGATGGGATCTCTAGGGGCCGGCGCACCCCCTAGGGCCCCTATATAAAGAGGGGGGAGGGAGGGCAGCCGCACCCTAGTCCCTGGCGCCTCCCTCTTCCCCCCCGTACCACCTCTCCCTCTCACTGAGCTTGGCGAAGCCCTGCTCAGATCGCCGCTACTTCCACCACCACGCCGTCGTGCTGCTAGATCTCCATCAACCTCTCCTTCCCCCTTGCTGGATCAAGAAGGATGAGACGTCTTCCCAACCGTACGTGTGTTGAACGCGGAGGTGCCGTCCGTTCGGCACTAGGATCTTCGGTGATTTGGATCACGACGAGTACGACTCCCTCAACCCCGTTCTCTTGAACGCTTCCGCTCGCGATCTACAAGGGTATGTAGATGCACTCATCTCTCACGTTGCTAGATGACTCCATAGATTGATCTTGGTTAAGCGTAGAAAATTTTTATTTTCTGCAACGTTCCCCAATAGTGGCATCATGAGCTAGGTCTATGCGTAGTTTCTATGCACGAGTAGAACACAATCTTGTTGTGGGCGTAGATGTTGTCAATTTTCTTGCCACTACTAGTCTTATCTTGTTTCGGAGGCATCGTGGGATGAAGCGGCCCGGACCGACCTTACACGTACACTTACGTGAGACAGGTTCCACCAACTGACATGCACTAGTTGCATAAGGTGGCTAGCGGGTGTCTGTCTCTCCTACTTTAGTCGGATCGGATTCGATGAAAAGGGTCCTTATGAAGGGTAAATAGAAATTGGCATATCATGTTGTGGTTTTGACGTATGTAAGAAACGTTCTTGCTAGAACCCTATTGCAGCCACGTAAAAACATGCAACAACAATTAGAGGACGTCTAACTTGTTTTTGCAGCATATGCCTTGTGATGTGATATGGCCAAAAGGATGTGATGAATGAATTATATGTGATGTATGACATTGATCATGTTCTTGTAATAGGAATCACGACTTGCATGTCGATGAGTATGACAACCGGCACGAGCCATAGGAGTTGTCTTAATTATTGTATGACCTGCGTGTCAATGAATAAACGCCATGTAATTACTTTACTTTATTGCTAAACCATTAACCATAGTAGTAGAAGTAATAGTTGGCGAACAACTTCATGGAGACACGATGATGGAGATCATGGTGTCATGCCGGTGACAAAGATGATCATGGCTCCCCGGAGATGGAGATCATAGGAGCAATATGATATTGGCCATATCATGTCACTATTTGATTGCATGTGATGTTTATCATGTTTTTGCATCTTATTTTCTTAGAACGACGGTAGTAAATAAGATGATCCCTCATAATAATTTCAAGAAAGTGTTCCCCCTAACTATGCGCCGTTGCGAAAGTTTGTTATTTCGAAGCACCACGTGATGATCGGGTGTGATAGATTCCAACATCCACATACAACGGGTGTAAGACATATTTACACATGCAAAACACTTAGGTTGACTTGACGAGCCTAGCATGTACAGACATGGCCTCGGAACACAAGAGACCGAAAGGTCGAACATGAGTCGTATGGAAGATACGATCAACATGGAGATGTTCACCGATGATGACTAGTCCGTATCACGTGATGATCGGACACGGTCTAGTTGAGTCGGATCATGTATCACTTAGATGACTAGAGGGATGTCTAATCTGAGTGGGAGTTCATTAAATAATTTGATTAGATAAACTTAATTATCATGAACTTAGTCTAAAAACCTTTGCAAAATGTCTTGTGGATCAAATGGCCCACGCTCATGTCAACCTCAACTTCAGCGTGTTCCTAGAGAAAACCAAGCTGAAAGATGATGGCAGCAACTATACGGACTGGGTCCGGAACCTGAGGATCATCCTCATAGCTGCCAAGAAAGCATATGTCCTAGAAGCACCGCTAGGTGATGCACCCATCCCAGAGAACCAAGACATTATGAACGCTTGGCAGTTGCGTGCTGATGATTACTCCCTCGTTCAGTGCGGCATGCTTTACAGCTTAGAACCGGGGCTCCAAAAGCGTTTTGAGCAACACGGAGCATATGAGATGTTCGAAGAGCTGAAAATGGTTTTCCAAGCTCATGCCCGGGTCGAGAGATATGAAGTCTCCGACAAGTTCTACAGTTGTAAGATGGAGGAAAATAGTTCTGTCAGCGAGCACATACTCAAAATGTCTGGGTTGCACAACCGCTTGTCCCAGCTTAACATTAACCTCCCGGACGAGGCGGTCATTGACAGAATCCTTCAGTCGCTCCCACCTAGCTACAAGAGCTTTGTGATGAACTACAATATGTAGGGGATGGTGAAAACCATTCCTGAAGTATTTTCAATGCTGAAATCAGCGGAGGTAGAAATCAAAAAGGAACATCAAGTGTTGATGGTCAATAAAACCACTAGTTTCAAGAAAGGCAAGGGTAAGAAGAACTTCAAGAAGGACGGCAAGGGAGTTGCCGCGCCCGGTAAGCCAGTTGCCAGGAAGAAGCCAAAGAACGGACCCAAACCTGAGACTGAGTGCTTTTATTGCAAGGGAAGGGGACACTGGAAGCGGAACTGCCCCAAATACTTAGCGGACAAGAAGGCCGGCAACACTAAAGGTATATGTGATATACATGTAATTGATGTGTACCTTACCAGTACTCGTAGTAGCTCCTGGGTATTTGATACCGGTGCGGTTGCTCATATTTGTAACTCAAAACAGGAGCTGCGGAATAAGCGGAGACTGGTGAAGGACGAGGTGACGATGCGCGTCAGGAATGGTTCCAAGGTCGATGTGATCGCCGTCGGCACGCTACCTCTACATTTACCTACGGGATTAGTTTTAAACCTCAATAATGGTTATTTAGTGTCAGCTTTGAGCATGAACATTATATCTGGATCTCGTTTAATACGAGATGGCTACCAATTTAAATCCGAGAATAATGGTTGTTCTATTTATATGAGAGATATGTTTTATGGTCATGACCCGCTGGTCAATGGTTTATTCTTAATGAATCTCGAACATGATGTTACACATATTCATAGTGTGAATACCAAAAGATGTAAGATTGATAATGATAGTCCCACATATCTGTGGCACTGCCGCCTTGGTCACATTGGTGTCAAACGCATGAAGAAGCTCCATACAGATGGACTTTTGGAGTCTCTTGATTTCGAGTCATTTGACACGTGTGAACCATGCCTCATGGGTAAAATGACCAAGACTCCGTTCTCCGGAACAATGGAGCGAGCAACCAACTTATTGGAAATTATACATACTGATGTGTGTGGTCTAATGAGCGTTGAGGCTCGCGGTGGCTATCATTATGTTCTCACTCTCACTGATGACTTAAGTAGATATGGGTATGTCTACTTGATGAAACACAAGTTTGAGACCTTTAAAAAGTTCAAGGAATTTCAGAATGAGGTATAGAATCAACGTGACCGAAAAATAAAGTACTTACGATCAAATCGTGGGGGAGAATATTTAAGTCACGAATTTGGTACGCACTTAAGGAAATGTGGAATCGTTTCACAACTCATGCCGCCTGGAACACCTCAGCGTAATGGTGTGTCTGAGCGTCGTAATCGCACTCTATTGGATATGGTGCGATCTATGATGTCGCTCACCTATTTACTGCTATCATTTTGGGGATACGCTCTAGAAACATCTACATTCACTTTAAATAGGGCACCATCTAAATCCGTTGAGACGACTCCGTATGAATTATGGTTTGGGAAGAAACCTAACTCTCGTTTCTAAAAGTTTGGGGATGCGATGCTTATGTCAAGAAACTTCAACCTGAAAGGCTCGAACCCAAGTCGGAAAAATGCGTCTTCATAGGATACCCTAAGGAAACCATTGGGTATACCTTCTACCTCAGATCCGAAGGCAAGATATTTGTTGACAAGAACGGGTCCTTTCTAGAGAAAGAGTTTCTCTCGAAAGAAGTAAGTGGGAGGAAAGTGGAACTTGATGAAGTACTACCTCTTGAACCGGTAAGTAGCGCAGCTCAGGAAGATGTTCCTGTGGTGCCTACACCGACTAGAGAGGAAATTAATGATGATGATCAAGGTACTTCGGATCAAGTTACTACTGAACTTCGTAGGTCCATGAGGACACGTTCCACACCAGAGTGGTATGGCAACCCTGTCTTGGAAATCATGTTGTTAGACAATGGTGAACCTTTGAACTATGAAGAAGTAATGGCGGGCCCAGATTCCAACAAATGGCTTGAAGCCATGCAATCCGAGATAGGATCCATGTATGAAAACAAAGTGTGGACTTTGACAGACTTTCCCGATGATCGGCGAGCGATAGAAAACAAATGGATCTTTAAGAAGAAGACGGACGCGAATGGTAATGTTACCATCTATAAAGCTCGACTTGTCGCTAAGAGTTATCGACAAGTTCAAGGGGTTGACTACGATGAGACTTTCTCTCCCGTAGCGAAGATGAAGTCCGTCCGAATCATGTTAGCAATTGCCGCATACTATGATTATGAGATATGGCAAATGGACGTCAAAACGGCATTCCTTAACAGCTATCTTAAGGAAGAACTGTATATGATGCAGCTGGAAGGTTTTGTCGATCCTGAGAATGCTAACAAGGTATGCAAACTCCAGCGATCCATTTATGGGCTGGTGCAAGCATCTCGGAGTTGGAACATTCGCTTTGATGAGATGATCAAAGTGTTTGGATTTATGCAGACTTATGGAGAAGCCTGCGTTTACAAGAAAGTGAGTGGGAGCTCTATAGCATTTCTCATATTATATGTAGATGACATACTTTTGATGGGAAATGATATAGAACTTTTGGACAGCATTAAGGCCTACTTGAATATGTGTTTTTCAATGAAGGACCTTGGAGAAGTTGCTTACATATTAGGCATCAAGATCTATAGGGATAGATCAAGACGCCTCATAGGTCTTTCACAAAGCACATACCTTGATAAGATATTGAAGAAGTTCAATATGGATCAGTCCAAGAAGGGGTTCTTGCCTGTGTTGCAAGGTGTGAAATTGAGCTCAGCTCAATGCCTGACCACGGCAGAAGATAGAGAAAAGATGAGTGTCATCCCCTATGCCTCGGCTATAGGGTCTATTGTGTATGCCATGCTGTGTACCAGACCTGATGTAAACCTTGCCGTAAGTTTGGTAGGAAGGTACCAAAGTAATCCCGGCATGGAACACTGGACAGCGGTCAAGAATATCCTAAAGTACCTGAAAAGGACTAAGGATATGTTTCTCGTTTATGGAGGTGACGAAGAGCTCGTCGTAAAGGGTTACATCGACGCTAGCTTTGACACAGATCTGGATGACTCTAAGTCACAAACCGGATACGTGTATATTTTGAATGGAGGGGCAGTAAGCTGGTGCAGTTGCAAGCAAAGCGTCGTGGCAGGATCTACATGTGAAGCGGAGTACATGGCAGCCTCGGAGGCAGCGCATGAAGCAATCTGGATGAAGGAGTTCATCACCGACCTAGGAGTCATACCCAATGCGTCGGGGCCGATCACTCTCTTCTGTGACAACACTGGAGCTATTGCCCTTGCCAAGGAGCCCAGGTTTCACAAGAAGACCAGGCACATCAAGCGCCGCTTCAACTCCATTCGTGAAAATGTTCAAGATGGAGACATAGATATTTGCAAAGTGCATACGGATCTGAATGTCGCAGATCCATTGACTAAACCTCTTCCGCGAGCAAAACATGATCAACACCACAACTCTATGGGTGTTCGAGATTATTGACTCTAGTGCAAGTGGGAGACTGTTGGAAATATGCCCTAGAGGCAATAATAAAATGATTATTATTATATTTCCTTGTTCATGATAATTCTCTATTATTCATGATATAATTGTGTTATCCGAAAATCATAATACATGTGTGAATACATAGACCATAACATGTCCCTAGTGAGCCTCTAGTTGACTAGCTCGTTGATCAATAGATAGTCATGGTTTCCTGACTATGGACATTGGATGTCATTGATAACGGGACCACATCATTAGGAGAATGATGTGATGGACAAGACCCAATCCTAAGCATAGCACAAGATCGTGTAGTTCGTTTGCTAGAGCTTTTCCAATGTAAAGTATCATTTCCTTAGACCATGAGATCGTGTAACTCCCGGATACCGTAGGAGTGCTTTAGGTGTACCAAATGTCACAACATAACTGGGTGACTATAAAGGTATACTACAGGTATCCCCGAAAGGATCTGTTGGGTTGACACGGATCGAGACTGGGATTTGTCACTCCGTATGACGGAGAGGTATCTCTGGGCCCACTCGGTAATGCATCATCATAATGAGCTCGATGTGACCAAGTGTTTGGTCACGGGATCATGCATTACGGTACGAGTAAAGTGACTTGCCGGTAACGAGATTGAACGAGGTATTGGGATACCGATGATCGAATCTCGGGCAAGTAACGTACCAATTGACAAAGGGAATTGTATACGGGATTACTTGAATCCTCGACATCGTGGTTCATTCAATGAGATCATCGCGGAACATGTGGGAGCCAACATGGGTATCCAGATCCCGCTGTTGGTTATTGGCCGGAGAGCTGTCTCGGTCATGTCTGCGTGATTCCCGAACCCGTAGGGTCTACACACTTAAGGTTCGGTGACGCTAGGGTTGTACAGATATTAGTATGCGGTAACCCAAAAGTTGTTTGGAGTCCCGGATGAGATCCCGGACGTCACGAGGAGTTCCGGAATGGTCCGGAGGTGAAGAATTGTATATAGGAAGTCCAGTTTCGGCCACCGGGAAAGTTTCGGGGTCACCGGTATTGTACTGGGACCATCGGAAGGGTTCCGGGGGTCCACCGGGTGGGGCCACCAATCTCGGAGGGCCCCGTGGGCTGAAGAGGGAAGGGAACCAACCCCTAGTGGGCTGGTGCGCCCCCCTTGGGCCTCCTCCTGCGCCTAGGGTTGGAAACCCTAGGGGTGGGGGCGCCCCACTTGGCTTGGGGGGCAAGTTCCCCCCTTGCCCCCCCCCCTTGAGATGGGATCTCTAGGGGCCGGTGCACCCCCTAGGGCCCCTATATAAAGAGGGGGGAGGGAGGGCAGCCG
>NC_041385.1:752136919-752259002 GCF_002162155.2 Triticum dicoccoides
CCACCTCTCCCTCTCGCTGAGCTTGGCGAAGCCCTGCCGAGATCACCGCTACTTCCACCACCACGCCATCGTGCTGCTGGATCTCAACCTCTCCTTCCCCCTTGCTGGATCAAGAAGGAGGAGACGTCTTCCCAACCATACGTGTGTTGAACGCGGAGGTGCCGTCCGTTCGGCACTAGGATCTTTGGTGATTTGGATCACGATGAGTATGACTCCCCCAACCCCGTTCTCTTGAACGCTTCCGCTCGCGATCTACAAGGGTATGTAGATGCACTCATTTCTCTTGTTGCTAGATGACTCCATAGATTGATCTTGGTGAAGTGTAGAAAAATTTTATTTTCCGCAACGTTCCCCAACAAACTTCACCATCCTTCATTTTGAAACTTGTCAAGTTGACTTTGGAGCACATCCAACTTGGATTCCTTGACGGAGTCGGTACCTTCATGCATATCAATCAAAGTATCCCAAATTTCCTTTGCATTCTCAAGACGGCTGATTTTGTTGAATTCTTCGGGGCACAATCCGTTGAACGGGATATCGCAAGCTTGAGCATTATATTGCAACATCTTCAATTCTTCCGCGGTAGCTTCATGATTAGGTTCTCTCCCATCAAAGAATTCACCTTGCAAACCAATACACACAATAGCCCAAAAAGGGGGTTATGTCCAAGAATATGCATTTTCATCTTATGTTTCCAACTAGCAAAATTAGTACCATCAAATTAAGGACCTCTACGGTGGTAATTTCCCTCGCTACACGCCATACTCTCCTAGGTTGTGAAACCAAGGCTATGATCACCAAAGCTATGGAAATCAAGGCAAATGGTGTTGGAAATATGCCCTAGAGGAAATAATAAATTAGTTATTATTATATTTCCTTGTTCATGATAATCGTTTATTATCCATGCTATAATTGTATTGATAGGAAACTCAGATACATGTGTGGGTACATAGACAACACCATGTCCCTAGTAAGCCTCTAGTTGACTAGCTCGTTGATCAATAGATGGTTACGGTTTCCTGACCATGGACATTGGATGTGATTGATAACGGGATCACATCATTAGGAGAATGATGTGATGGACAAGACCCCAATCCTAAGCCTAGCACAAAGATCATAGTTCGTATGCTAAAGCTTTTCTAATGTCAAGTATCATTTCCTTAGACCATGAGATTGTGCAACTCCCGGATACCGTAGGAATGCTTTGGGTGTACCAAACGTCACAACGTAACTGGGTGGCTATAAAGGTGCACTACAGGTATCTCCGAAAGTGTCTGTTGGGTTGGCACGAATCGAGACTGGGATTTGTCACTCCGTGTAATGGAGAGGTATCTCTGGGCCCACTCGGTAGGACATCATCATAATGTGCACAATGTGACCAAGGGGTTGATCACGGGATGATGTGTTATGGTACGAGTAAAGAGACTTGCCGGTAACGAGATTGAACAAGGTATCAGCATACCGACGATCGAATCTCGGGCAAGTACAATACCGCTAGACAAAGGGAATTGTATACGGGATCGATTGAGTCCTTGACATCGTGGTTCATCCGATGAGATCATCATGGAACATGTGGGAGCCAACATGGGTATCCAGATCCCGTTGTTGGTTATTGACCGAAGAATGTCTCGGTCATGTCTGCATGGTTCCCGAACCCGTAGGGTCTACACACTTAAGGTTCGGTGACGCTAGGGTTATAAAGGAAGTTTGTATGTGGTTACCGAATGTTGTTCGGAGTCTCGGATGAGATCCCGAACGTCACGAGGAGTTTTGTAATGGTCCGGAGGTAAAGATTTATATATGGGAAGTCCTGTTTTGGTCACCGGAAAAGTTCCGGGTGCTATCGGTAATGTACCGGGACCACCGGGAGGGTCCCGGGGGTCCACCAAGTGGGGCCACCGGCCCCAGAGGGCTGCATGGGCCAAGTGTGGGAGGGGACCAGCCCCAGGTGTGCTGGTGCGCCCCCCCCAAGGCCCAAGGCGCTTAGGGCTTGGGGGAAACCCTAAAGGGGGGCGCCCCCTTGCCTTGGGGGGCAAGGCAACCCCCCTGGCCGCCGCCCCCTCCTCAGATTGGATCTGAGGGGGCCGGGCCCCCTCTCCTTTGCCCCTATATATATGTGGGGGGTGGGAGGGCATCCGCACCCAAGTTCTGGCACAGCCCTCCCCCTCTCCCAAGTTCTCCTCCTCTCCCGCGGTGCTTGGCGAAGCCCTGCAGGATTGCCACGCTCCTCCATCACCACCACGCCGTTGTGCTGCTGCTGGATGGAGTCTTCCTCAACCTCTCCCTCTCTCCTTGCTGGATCAAGGCATGGGAGACGTCACCGGGCTATACGTGTGTTGAACGCGGAGGTGCCGTCCGTTCGGCACTAGGATCTCCGGTGATTTGGATCACGATGAGTACGACTCCTTCAACCCCGTTCTCTTGAACGCTTCCGCTTAGCGATCTACAAGGGTATGTAGATGCACTCTCCTTCCCCTCGTTGCTAGTTTCTCCATAGATAGATCTTGGTGACACGTAGGAAAATTTTGAATTTCTGCTACGTTCCCCAACAGTGGTATCAGAGCTAGGTCTATTGCGTAGATTCTTTGCACGAGTAGAACACAAAGTAGTTATGGGCGTTGATTTTGTTCAATATGCTTAACGTTACTAGTCCAATCTTGTTTCGATGGTATTGTGGGATGAAGCGGCCCGGACCGACCTTACACGTACACTTACGTGAGACAGGTTCCACCGACTGACATGCACTTGGTGCATAAGGTGGCTAGCGGGTGCCAGTCTCTCCCACTTTAGTCGGAACGGATTCGATGAAAAGGGTCCTTATGAAGGGTAAATAGCAATTGGCATATCACGTTGTGGTTTTGCGTAGGTAAGAAACGTTCTTGCTAGAAACCCATAGCAGCCACGTAAAACATGCAAACAACAATTAGAGGACGTCTAACTTGTTTTTGCAGGGTATGCTATGTGATGTGATATGGCCAAGAAGAATGTGATGTATGAGATTGATCATGTTCTTGTAATAGGAATCACGACTTGCATGTCGATGAGTATGACAACCGGCAGGAGCCATAGGAGTTGTCTTTATTTATTGTATGACATGCGTGTCATTGAACAACGCCATGTAACTACTTTACTTTATTGCTAACCGGTAACCATAGTAGTAGAAGTAATAAGTTGGCGAGACAACTTCATGGAGACACGATGATGGAGATCATGATGATGGAGATCACGGTGTCATGCCGGTGACGATGATGATCATGGAGCCCCGAAGATGGAGATCAAAAGGAGCAAAATGATATTGGCCATATCATGTCACTTTTTGATTGCATATGATGTTTATCATGTTTATGCATCTTATTTGCTTAGAACGACGGTAGTAAATATGATGATCCCTCATTAAAATTTCAAGAAAGTGTTCCCCCTAACTGTGCACCGTTGTGAAAGTTCGTCGTTTCGAAGCACCACGTGATGATCGGGTGTGATAGATTCTTACGTTCACATACAACGGGTGTAAGCCAGGTTTACACACGCGAAACACTTAGGTTAACTTGACGAGCCTAGCATGTACAGACATGGCCTCAGAACACAAGAGACCGAAAGGTCGAGCATGAGTCGTATGGTGGATACGATCAACATGAAGATGTTCACCGATGATGACTAGTCCGTCTCACGTGATGATCGGACACGGCCTAGTTGACTCGGATATGTAATCACTTAGATGACTAGAGGGATGTCTATTTGAGTGGGAGTTTATGAGATGAACTTAATTATCCTGAACATAGTGAAAAGATCTTTGCAAATTATGTCGTAAGCTCACACTTTAGTTCCACTGTTTAGATATGTTCCTAGAGAAAATATAGTTGAAAGTTGACAGTAGCGATTATGCAGACAGTAGAAAGCTTATGTCCTTAATGCACCGCTCAGTATGCTGAACCCCAAACGTCGTCTGTGGATGTTGCGAACATCGGACATATACGTTTTGATAACTACGTGATAGTTCAGTTAAACGGTTTAGAGTTGAGGCACCAAAGACGATTTCGAAACATCGCGGAACATATGAGATGTTTCGAGGGCTGAAATTGGGATTTCAGGCTCGTGCCCATGTCAGAGGTACAAGACCTCCGATGATTTTCTTAGCCTGCAAACTAAGGGAGAAAATCTCAATCGTTAAGCTTGTGCTCAGATTGTCTGAGTACAACAAATCACTTGAATCGAGTGGGAGTTGATCTTCCAGATGAGATAGTGATGTTTCTCCAAAGTCATTGCCACCAAGCCGCTAGAGCTTCGTGATGAACTATAACATATCAGGGATAGATATGATGATCCTTGAAGTATTCGCGATGTTTGACACCGCGAAAGTAGAAATCAAGAAGGAGCATCAATTGTCGATGGTTGGTGAAACCACTAGTTTCAAGAAGGACAAGGGCAAGAAGGGATACTTCATGAAACGGCAAAATAGTTGCTGCTCTAGTGAAAACCCAAGGTTGAACCCAAACCCGAGACTAAGTGCTTCTGTAATGAGGGAACGGACACTGGAGCAGAACCACCCTAGATACTTGGTAGATAAGAAGGCTGGCAAAGGTCGATAGAAGTATATTTGATATACATTATGTTAATGTGTACTTTACTAGTTCTCCTAGTAGCACCAGGGTATTAGATACCGGTTCGGTTGCTAAGTGTTAGTAACTCAAAATAAAAGCTATGGAATAAACGAGACTAGCTAAAGGTGAGTTGACGATATGTGTTGGAAGTGTTTCCATGGTTGATGTGATCAAGCATCCCACGCTCCCTCTACCATTGAGATTGGTGTTAAACCTAAATAATTGTTATTTGGTGTTTGCATTGAGCATAGACATGATTGGATTGTGTCTATCGCAATACGGTTATTCATTTAAGGAGAATAATTGTTACTCTATTTATTTGAATAATACCTTCAATGGTCTTGCACCTAAAGGAATGGTTTATTGAATCTCGATCGTAGTGATACACATTTTCATGCCAAAAGATATAAGATAGTAATGATAGTACCACTTACTTGTGGCACTGCCATGTAAGTCATATTGGTGTAAAACGCATGAAGAAGCTCCATGTTGATGGACCTTTGGACTCACTCGTTTTTGAAAAGTTTGAGACATGCGAACCATGTCTATTGGTATGTACGCATGAAGAAACTCCATGCAGATGGATCATTTGGACTCACTTGATTTTGAATCACTTGAGACATGCAAATCATACCACATGGGCAAGATGACTGAAAAGCCTCGTTTTCAGTAAGATGGAACAAGATAGAAACTTGTTGGAAGTATCACATTTTGATGTGTGCAGTCCAATGAGTGCTGAGGCATGTAGTGAATATCGTTATGTTCTTACTTCACGGATGATTTAAGTAGATACTGAGTATATTTACTTGATGAAACACAAGTCTGAATTATTGAATGGTTCAAGTAATTTCAGAGTGAAGTTGAAGATCATCGTGACAAGAGGATAAAATGTCTATGATATGATCATAGAGATGAGTATCTGAGTTACGAGCTTTGGCACGCAATTAAGACATTGTGGAAATTGTTTCACAATTAATACCGCCTGGAACACCATAGTGTGATGGTGTGTCCGAACATCATAGTTGCACCCTATTAGATATGGTGCGTACCATGATGTCTCTTATCAAATTACCACTATCGTTCATGGGTTAGGCATTAGAGACAACCGCACTCACTTTAATAGGGCACCACGTAATTCCGTTGAGATGACACCATTTGAACTATGGTTGTCGTTTCTTAAAAGTTTGGGGCTGCGATGCTTATGTGAAAAAGTTTCATCATGATAAGGTCGAACCCAAAACGGATAAATACATCTTCATAGGATACCCAAAATGGTTGGGTATACCTCCTATCTCAGATCTGGAAGCAAAAGTAATTGTTTTCTAGAAACGGGTCCTTTCTCGAGGAAAAGTTTCTCTCGAAAGAATTGAGTGGGAGGATGGTGGAGACTTGATATGGTTATTGAACCGTCACTACAATTAGTGTGTAGCAGGGCACAAGAAGTTGTTCCTGTGGCACCTACACCAATTGAAGTAGAAGCTTATGATAGTGATCATGAAACTTCGGATCAAGTCACTACCGTACCTCGTAGGGTGACGAGGATGCGTACTACTTCAGAGTGGTACAGTAATCCTGTCTTGAAGGTCATGTTGCTAGACAACAATGAACCTACGAGCTATGGAGAAGCAATGGTGGGCCCATATTCCAACAAATGGTTAGAAGCCATGAAATCCGAGATAGGATCCATGTATCAGAACAAAGCATGGACTTTGGTGGACTTACCCGTTGATCGGCAAGCCATTGAGATAAATGGATCTTTAAGAAGAAGACGGACATGGACGGTAATGTCACCGTCTGTGAAGCTCGACTTGTGGCGAAGAGTTTTTCACAAGTTCAAGGAGTTGACTACAATGAGATTTTCTCAGCCGTAGCGATGCTTAAGTCCGTCGGAATCATGTTAGCATTAGCTGCATTTATGAAATCAGCCAACTGGATGTCAAAACGAGTTTCCTTACCAGTTTTCGTAAGGAAAGGTTGTATGTGATACAATCAGAAAGGTTTTGTCGATCCTAAGGATGCTAAAAGGTATGCTAGTTCCAGTGATCCTTCTAAGGACTGGAGTAAGCATCTCGGAGTTGGAATGTACGCTTTGATGAGATGATCAAAGATTTTGGGTTTATACAAAGTTTATGAGAAACTTGTATTTCCAAAGAAGTGAGTGGGAGCGCTATAGAATTTCTGATGAGTATATGTTGTTGACATATTGTTGATCAGAAATGATGTAGAATTTCTGGAAAGCATATAGGGTTATTTGAAAAGTATTTTTCAATGGAGAACCTGGATTAAGCTACTTGAACATTGAGCATCAAGATCTATGAGGATATATCAAAAATGCTAAATGGTACTTTCAAATGAGCACATACCTTGACATGATCTTGAAGGTGTTCAAGATGGATCAGTCAAAGAAGGAGTTCTTGCCTGAGTTGTAAGGTATGAAGTTAAGAGTTAAAGCTCGACCACGGCAGAAGAGAGAGAAAGGACGAAGGTCGTCCCCTATGCTTCAGACGTAGGCTCTAAAGAATGCTATGTTGTGTACCGCACCGGAAGTGTGCCTTGCCATGAGTCAGTCAAGGGGTACAAGAATGATCCAGGAATGGATCATTGGACAGCGGTCAAAATTGTCCTTGGAGTAAATAAAGGACATGTTTCTCGTTTATGCAGGTGATAAAGAGTTCGGCGTAAAGGGTTACGTCGATGCAAGCTTTAACACCTATCCGGATGACTCTGAGTAAGCAAACCGGATACGTATAGTGGAGCAACCATTTGGAATAGCTTCAAGTGGAGCGTGGAAGCAGCATTTACAATATGACATAGAGAACTGCGAAGTACATACGGATCTGAATGTTGCAGACCCGTTGACTAAAACCTCTCTCACAAGCAAAACATGATCAAACCCCAGAACTCATTGAGACTTAATCACATGGTGATGTGAACTAGTTTAGACACTAGTAAACTCTTTGGATGTTGGTCACATGGCGATGTGACCTATCAGTGTTAATCACATGGCGATGTGAACTATATTATTGACTCTAGTGCAAGTGGGAGACTGTTGGAAATATGCCCTAGAGGCAGTAATAAATTAGTTATTATTATATTTCCTTGTTCATGATAATCGTTTATTATCCATGCTATAATTGTATTGATAGGAAACTCAGATACATTTGTGGGTACATAGACAACACCATGTCCCTCGTAAGCCTCTAGTTGACTAGCTCGTTGATCAATAGATGGTTACGGTTTCCTGACCATGGACATTGGATGTCATTGATAACGGGATCACATCATTAGGAGAATGATGTGATGGACAAGACCCCAATCCTAAGCCTAGCACAAAGATCGTAGTTCGTATGCTAAAGCTTTTCTAATGTCAAGTATCATTTCCTTAGACCATGAGATTGTGCAACTCCCGGATACCGTAGGAATGCTTTGGGTGTACCAAACGTCACAACGTAACTGGGTGGCTATAAAGGTGCACTATAGGTATCTCCGAAAGTGTCTGTTGGGTTGGCACGAATCGAGACTGGGATTTGTTACTCCGTGTAACGGAGAGGTATCTCTGGGCCCACTCGGCAGGACATCATCATAATGTGCACAATGTGACCAAGGGGTTGATCACGGGATGATGTGTTACGGAACGAGTAAAGAGACTTGCCGGTAATGAGATTGAACAAGGTATCGGAATACCGACGATCGAATCTCGGGCAAGTACAATACCGCTAGACAAAGGGAATTGTATACGGGATCGATTGAGTCCTTGACATCGTGGTTCATCCGATGAGATCATCGTGGAACATGTGGGAGCCAACATGGGTATCCAGATCCCGCTGTTGGTTATTGACCGGAGAACGTCTCGGTCATGTCTGCATGGTTCCCGAACCCGTAGGGTCTACACACTTAAGGTTCGGTGATGCTAGGGTTATAAAGGAAGTTTGTATGTGGTTACCGAATGTTGTTCGGAGTCCCGGATGAGATCCCGGACGTCACGAGGAGTTCTGTAATGGTCCGGAGGTAAAGATTTATATATGGGAAGTCCTGTTTTGGTCACCGGAAAAGTTCCGGGTGCTATCGGTAATGTACCGAGACCACCCGGAGGGTCCCGGGGGTCCACCAAGTGGGGCCACCGGCCCCAGAGGGCTGCATGGGCCAAGTGTGGGAGGGGACCAGCCCCAGGTGGGCTGGTGCGCCCCCCCCCCCAAGGCCCAAGGCGCCTAGGGCTTGGGGGAAACCCTAAAGGGGGGCGCCCCCTTGCCTTGGGGGGCAAGGCAACCCCCCTGGCCGCCGCCCCCTCCTCAGATTGGATCTGAGGGGGCCGGGCCCCCTCTCCTTTGCCCCTATATATGTGTGGGGGTGGGAGGGCAGCCGCACCCAAGTTCTGGCACAGCCCTCCCCCTCTCCCAAGTTCTCCTCCTCTCCCGCGGTGCTTGGCGAAGCCCTGCAGGATTGCCACGCTCCTCCATCACCACCACGCCGTTGTGTTGCTGCTGGATGGAGTCTTCCTCAACCTCTCCCTCTCTCCTTGCTGGATCAAGGCATGGGAGACGTCACCGGGCTGTACGTGTGTTGAACGCGGAGGTGCCGTCCGTTCGGCACTAGGATCTCCGGTGATTTGGATCACGACGAGTACGACTCCTTCAACCCCGTTCTCTTGAACGCTTCCGCTTAGCGATCTACAAGGGTATGTAGATGCACTCTCCTTCCCCTCGTTGTTGGTTTCTCCATAGATAGATCTTGGTGACACATAGGAAAATTTTGAATTTCTGCTACGTTCCCCAACAAATGGAGACTAAAGCTCTGGTACCACTTGTTGGATCAAAAGTATGTCTAGAGGGGGGTGATTAGACTACTTGGCCAAATAAAAACTTAACCTTTTCCCAAGTTTAGTTCTTGGCAGATTTTAGTAACTTAGCACAAGTCAAGCAATCACAATACAATTCAAGCAAGCATCCAAAGAGTATATGAGCAGCGGAAACTAAAGCATGCAACTTGCAAGAAAGTAAATGGGAGGAGTTTGGAGGGAGCAGACGCAATGTTGACATAGAGATTTTTGGCGTGGTTCCGATATGTGGTGCTATCGTACATCCACGTTGATGGAGACTTTAACCCACGAAGGGTAACAACTGCGAGAGTCCACAGAGGGCTCCACCCACGAATGGTCCATGAAGAAGAAATCTTGTCTATCCCACCATGGCCATCGCCCACGAAGGACTTTCCTCACTTGGGTAGATCTTCATTAAGTAGGCGATCTCTCCTTGCCCTTACAAACTCCTTGGTTCAACTCTACAATCTTGACGGAGGCTCCCAAGTGACACCTAACCAATCTAGGAGACACCACTCTCCAAAAGGTAATAGATGGTGTGTTGATGATGAACTCCTTGCTCTTGTGCTTCAAATGATAGTCTCCCCAACACTCAACTCTCTCTCACAGATTTGGCTATGGTGGAAAGATGATTTGAGTGGAAAGCAACCGGGGGAAGGCTAGAGATCAGGATTCTTGTGGTTGGATTGGATTATCTTGGTCTCAACACATGAGTAGGTGGTTCTCTCTCAGAAAATGAATGGTGGAAGTGTAGGCACGTTCTGATAGCTCTCTCCATGAATGAAGAATGGTGGAGGGGTATATATAGCCTCCACACAAAATCTAACTTTTACACACAGATTCCCAAACTCTGTGAGACCGAATGGTAAAACTCGGTCAGACCGATTCAGGTCAAAATATAAATGTTAGGCTTTTCGGTGGGACCAATACAGTCAACTTGGTGAGACCGATGCACTAGGGTTAGGGCATAACGTAATCTCGGTGTGACCGATCACATGAACTCAGTGGGACCGATTTCAGTAATAGGCACATAGAGAGTTGGTCAGGCAAATTCGGTGGGACCGATTTGCTCATCTTGGTGGGACCGAAATGTTATGAAAAGGAAACAAGGAATTTGCATTGCAGACTCGGTGGGACCTATTTGCTCATTTCGGTGGGACCGAAATGTTACAAAAAGGAAACAGTGAGTTTGCAATCCCATCTCGGTGAGACCGAGATCCCTATCGGTGAAACCGAAGTGATTAGGGTTTGTGGCAGTGGCTATGTCAAATGAACTCGGTGGCGCCAGATAGATCAAATCGGTGGGGCCGAGTTTGACTTTTAGGTTTACGACATATGTGGAAATGAGAAAGTGGTTGAGGGTTTTGGAGCATACCACTAAGCATTTTGAGCAAGTAAGCTATTAAGCAACACCTCATCCCCTTTTAATAGTATTGGCTTTCCTATGGACTCGATGTGATCTTGGATCACTTAAATAAAATGTAGAGTCTTGAGCTTGTTGCCAATATGTGTCCTTAGCATTTTGAGGGTCCACATCTCCAGTCCATGCCATGCCAATCATTGAACTTTCTGAAATGATCATCTTGAAAGAGCATTAGTTCAATGAGCTATATGTTGTTAAGAATTACCAAAACCACCCAGGGATTAGTTGCACTTTCACACAGCCGTTGCGGGTTCGGAGAACGACCACCAAAAAAGGATTGCCGCCGCAGCTCGTGCTCATCGTGCAGCCACGTATCCCAGCGGCAGGCAGACGCGACATCGGTCTATCTCCTCACAGTGGGTGCTACTGCTCATCGGCATCGGTGGGATTGGCACCTGATCCGCGGAGAGATGCCAATTATTGGGGAGGTGGGCATCGCTCCGCGAGAGTGGCGTCGCCGTCGTCTCCCAACAGTGCCGGCAGATGTGGCACCGACGTAGGGCCGTCTGCGCTGCAAGGTTGCTTGCGGCGAGATGACAAACGCGAGCGGCATGGAGCTGGTGGAGCAACGATGACTGAAGGACGACCCAGCCTCATGGTCGCTGATAACCCACAAGTATAGGGGATCGCAACAGTTTTCGAAGGTAGAGTATTCTACCCAGATTTATTGATTCAACACAAGGGGAGCCAAAGAATATTCATGAGTATTAGCAGTTGAGTTGCAATTCAACCACACCTGAAAGACTTAATATCTATCGCAAAGTATTTAGTAGCAAAGTAGTATGATAGTAACGGTAACAGTGACAATGGTAACAGTAGCAGTTTTGTATTGATTGTAACAGCAGCAACAACGAAAGTAACTTAGCAAAGATGAATATGTGAAAAGCTCGTAGGCATTGGATTAGTGATGGATAATTATGTTGGATAATAGTCATCATGTAGTAGTTATAACCTAGGGCGACACAGAACTAGCTCCAATTCATCAATATAATGTAGGCATGTATTCCGTATATAGGCATACGTGCTTATGAAAAAGAACCTGCATGACATCTTTTGTCCTACCCTCCCGTGGTAGCGGGGTTCATAAGAAAACTAAGGTATATTAAGGCATCCTTTTAATAGAGAACCGGAACAAAGCATTAGCACTTAGTGAATACGTGAACTCCTCGAACTACGGTAATCACCAGAAAGAATCCCAATTATTGTCACATTGGGTATGCGGATCATAACTCGTAATAGGTGTCTACAACTTGCAAAAGATCGAATCAAGAACACATATATATTCATAAAAACATAATAGATTCAGATCTGAAATCATGGCACTCAAGCCCACATAGTAAGGAGGAACCAAATAGAGAATCAACCAGAGGATACAGATTGATGATGTAATTACTGAAGTAGAGGACTATAATTACTTTGTCATTATCTCTATACCGAAGTAGAGGCCTATAATTAATTGGTCATTATCTCTATACCACGACCAGGATGCTCTAGCAATGACATTGTTTATTCATTTATGCTTGCAAGTATACATTGTAGTCTGAACATTCTTTTGTATTATTCCCATATCAATATGACCTCACACAACACTGATGGTCGACAATATTCTCTGCCCTTGGATTAGGATCCCATATGCAACAGACGGATGCAGATTTTTCTCTATTCTTGAATCCAACTAATGTTAATCGCTGCAAAAAGTCACTTTCAGGAACACACATAACTTATCCACCAGAGTCAATGAGAAATACCCCCATCACAACATACTACAAACTAATTCGTGTCATTCCAAAATAATGTACACTTAACATGCATATTTTGCTCGCCCATTTTACATATGTGTACTTATGCACATGTTTTGTGTCTCCAGTACCAACTTTTTGATATACCAATAGGTCACTACATGTTGTGATATCTATTTGCGATTTTTTTTCTTTGGAATTTGGTTTGTCAATGCTAGCATATAAGCCTTTTCATTCGGAATTTCATGTATTCTATATTTTTTTTCTCTTCATAGTTGATTGCTAGCTACTAATTCCATGGACAATGCTACCAACCAATACAAAGTCTTCATGGAATAATAACATGATTTTTTTTAAAGTGCAATCTTTTTCTTGAGGGAAAATTAAGTGCAATCATATTATACAAAACTGCAGCGACGCCATATGATCTATCAACTCACCCATAATGTTCACTATGCTAAGCCAACTATTAACTTTGTTTTTTTATCTAAGCCAACTATGAACTTTGTTTTTTATAACAGTGCACATCAATGCATGGGTAAAGACACATCATGCATCTATTATATAATTAAAACAAGAGGCAAACAAGCCATCACGTTTATCCATACAGACTAAATTATCTTGACCGTTATTTTTTAAAATAAACAGATGAGATTTAAAGACATAAACGTTACATACAAATATTATGTGTATGCATTATTTTGCACACAAGAACTCTGGCACGTACATATATCTTTTTTTTAGTTGGCACGTACATATATCTACGATGGAAAGTGCACCCACGATCGTAAAAGTAAACCTAAAACTATACTATCCCACTATTACGTGTGTTACAAGCAAATAAAGGATAATCAATTCCTATTCAGATTCTAATAGGAGGAAAACACCAAACGGACCTCATAATGGCTAACTACCACCTGTAGGCCCAGTTCACATACTCCGTCAGATCTGATGGGCCTCTGGGGACAAAAGCTGCGGGCAAAAAAGAATATTAGGTCATAAATAATGATTAACAACGCTGGTATACACACATCAGTCCAATCGACAGATATATGAGATAAATAATAATACAACTATGTTCTGTATGCGAAATTTACAATAATAAAAACTACTATAATTTTTATTTTAGAATGACTTTGTGTTACATTTATCATATCTAAATTTAAATCGAGTTATAATATTTTGAACCCTTATTGTATGGACAAATAATGCAATTACATTATAAATATAAAATTTGGAATAAGAATAGGGTAGTGATTTTGTTCCCATACAAACTCAGTATGAATTACTTAATAAAATGCAAAAAATTCTTAAAATGTAGGTCAAGAATAAAACTATATGTTTAGCAAAGGAACTAAAATAATAACAAAAGAAAATAGAAAATTAGTGCAGACGCCTTTAGTGTTGGCTGCAAAACAAGAGGCGAACATGCCATGCTGTTTTTCCGTATATAGGTTAAAAGTATATATTCCATCGATCTTGATTTTGACGACCGAGATTCAAAATCCAAAAGAGTTTGAACAACAACATCAGGTACACATATCTTTTACCTTTGATGAGTTGGACACATTTTGTTTTTATCTGGCATGTATGGACTTGATGGCATAATGTAGAAATGCTAGAAAGAAAAGTATCTAGCACGTATGGACTTGATCACGTAACAGAAAATGTGCTACAAGACCCGGTTTACCTGAAACAAAAAGAAATGCAAGGACATATTGAGATGAAACGTGTGCCTCAAGGTTTTCTTTGCCACACGTGCAATGCAAAGGTCACTACAAAGTATACAAAACCAAACAAATCTTTTGTTTGGACACGGATAAGGCAAAACACACAATGACATCATCTCACAGCGTATGACATTATCCCCTTGCAATGTCAAACCAACACGTTCATGTTTTATGACGTGAGTACACCAAAGCCATTGAGTTTTTTTTGATAATATAAATCCTGTTCAGGATTCGACCATGGCAAGTCGAACGTTTCCGATGGCAATTTAGTGACGCGAGGATGGCAAGTTTAAATCCTGAACGTTTGGGCATTATTGGGGTCCAGAAAAAAGAGTATCACCAAAGGAAAAAAATGCCAATTTTGCAATTACAAAAATTCTCACAATACAATGGATGCGGAGTTTCAAATCTCGAGCTCAAATGCTCCTAGATGAACAGTAATTTTGAAAAAAACGATATCTTTTTGTGGCAAACTTTAAGGAATGTTTGTGGCAAACACTAAACACTAAATGTTTAGTGTGCATGAAAAAAATCATCACGAAATCACATTGGTGCAAGGCATGGTAAAAAACAAAATCGATGCTCTGAAAATGTTACATTCAAACGCATTTTGGAGCTCTGATTTTAATTTTTTTTCGTGACTTCCACGAATGTGATTTCATGATGAAAATTAAAAGCGATATACCATATAAATGAAAATCTATATGAAATGTGAAGTTTTTTTAATAAGAAATAAAGCAATATTTTTTTGTATGAACTCCTGCATGTGAAATAATTATTTACTCAAGGTCAAAATATACCACATATATGAATCTATTTGGAGTCCATTGGTTAAACAATTTATATCATATACATGAATTTTCAAGTAAGAAATAGATAGAAATATGAGATTTGTAACATTAGCTTATAATATATTACTAGCATCTATCAATTTACCAACGATTCACTTTCAATATTAACATCTATAATCTCATGGAGCATATTCACATGAAAATAGTGCCATGACTTTTGATCTACAGGCCCTATCAAAATAAAAATAGCACATATACAAACATGCAAAAAAATCTAGCCGCGCAAATGTGCGGGTCACACTGCTAGTTATATTATATTATAAAACTATACAATAATCCAAGACGGTACATTAATTAATTTATGGATTGTTTAAGTTCTCATTTACTAATCCAATGTTCATAGTGCATACTATCAAATCTCACTGAAATATAATGCAACTGATTCCCGCAACAACGTGCGGGGTAGCATCTAGTTTTTTAAATGTGTCGGCCGGTTGGGCGCATTGACAGGCAAATGATTGTATATAAACACAAACATTCGTTTTGCTGCTCCAAACCGACAGAAACCGAACAAAATGAGTGTTTGTTTGCGGTGGTGCGTTGGAGTTGGCCTTAGAGCATCTCCAACAGCCGCCCAATGCGCGGCGCGCTAAAAACCAATTTGCAATGCGCCCATCATATGATTTGGCGCGACAGGTAGCACTGGCTCCAGCGGCCGCGGCAAAATGTAGCGCGCGTAGCTCCAGCAGCGCGTAAAAACGCAGCGCGTGCGAGCAGCCGGCGCATGCCATATGTTACATTTTGGACACAAAATGAATTTCAAACATCACAAAACAAAGACATGGCATATAATTTAAATCACACAAAACAAGTTGATGACTAAAAGTTCATGCCCACAAGTTGAAATTCATGTCCACAACATCATCCAACCAAGTTCAAAATACAAATCAAGTTCATGACACAAGCGAAAGGCACAACGATCAAGCCTCGTCCTCGTCTTCGTCCTCATCTTCCTCCGACTCATCTGACTCCTCTCAAGACGATTCTTCCTCCTCCTCTTCATTGTCGCACGCCACATCCTCATCACGTGAAGCTCGGAAGGTGTTGGCAAGATATTCAACGACATCTTCATGCCAAGGTGTGTGAGGCACACCGGAAGACATTCCGTCTATGGCGCCCGGAGGTGCACCCAGGCTTTACGGGTGAGCGCCGGCGCGCCGCCACTCGCCGCCGGCATGAAGAGGCCGTGCGCGATGCCGGTGCTCGGAGGAGGCCTGGCGGAGGCGAAGCCAAAGCTCCCCGCGCTAGGGTATGTGGCGGCGACGGTGGTGGAGGGGTCGCGACTGTAGGAAGGGGTGAGGGGGTGCCGACGCGGGCGCCCATCGGGTCACAATTCGCCGGCGGCAGTGCGTGCGAGGCGAAGGTGGCGCGGCGGAGAGAGTGCGGCACGAGCGCTCGAGTGTGCCGCGCGCGGAAGCGGGCGCACCAAATACACAGCGCGCGATGGTGATTCAGACCGCGCGTCCAACTCTATATGCCGCACACGCTTATTACGCGTCGCTGGAGCCCCGCTACCGATTACGCGCGCGCTAAAAATGATAAATTTGCGGCGTGGACCTATTTAGCGCGGCCGTTCGAGATGCTCTTAGGCCAACTCCACCACACGACCCCCAAATGGACGTCCGTCTTGTCCGGATTTCGTCCGTTTGGGATGGCAATGGGGACGAGAACGGACATGCGTGTCTGGCTTATGTTTGAGGCGCCCATCGCGACAGAGCGACCCAAAAACGTCCGCCCCACCGCCCCAGGAATCTCGTCGCCGCGCCGCGCTCGCCGAGCCCGCCCGCCCGCTCCGTCCCGCTCCCCTTCCCTCCCCTGACCACCGCTCCCCATGGCGCCGCCCAGCCGCTCATGGCCCCGCCCGCGGCAGCCCCGCCCCCGCTCCCGCTGCACGAGCTGGAGCGCGTGCGGCGCGTCGTGGGAGAGCAAAGCATTAATCAACCCCATTCCTCTTGTGCTGGCTGCTCCGGCCTATTCCCCGGCGACGAGCGTGATAGGATCGCCGGGTTCTTTTCCACGGGAGCTGCTGTACGTGGTCGCGGTCGCGGCCATCGCCTGGTGCGCCGTGCGGGCGCTGGAATGGGCGTGGTGGAGGCCCCGGCGCCTGGACCGCGCGCTGCGGCCGCAGGGCCTCCGCGGCACGCCGTACCGCTCCGTGACCGGCGCCGCGCCACTGGCCGAGATGCTCAACGAGGAGGCGAGGTCCCGGTCCATGCCGCTGGGCTTGGCCGCGCCTCGCTCTCTCGCCGGGGCCACGCCCGCCGGCGCGCCCGTGCCACGCCGCCGCAGCGCCGGCCCACGCCGCCGCGCCCCCAGCAGCGCGGGCCCTGCCGTGTTTTGCCGAGGAACCGCCGATGCTGTAGCTGCTATGACGAGGAGAGAGAGAGAGAAGGGGAGGGAGAGACCGATGGGAGTGATGAGCGGGTGACAAGTGGGTCCAGGCGCGGACGGGGCGGACGAGAAAGCGTTCGCTCGATGTCCGTTCGACCGCAAATGCGAACCAAATTTGGGCTCGGGATGGGGCAAAGCGTACCAGAAGCGGACGTCTTTTTACGGATGAGGTTGCGCGTTGGGCCGCTTTATTTGTCCGTTTAGACCCAAACGGACAGACTCGGACGTTTTAGGGTCGCGCGGTGGAGATGTCCTTAGGCCAACTCCACCGCGCGACCCCAAACGGACGTCCGTTTTGTCCGGATTCTGTCCGTTTGGGTAGGGGTTTGGGGCCGTGTCCTGGGATCCGGTGACCGTGCGCGCAGCGCGCAGCCGCATCCATTTGCCCCATCCTGTCCGCGTCCACTAAAAAAACTAATTCAGCCATCGTCCCCGGTTCATCACGCCGGCCTACACATCCATCGCCGGCATCAGCCAGCGGCCGGCAACACAGCCAGCCTCCAAAATGAATAGTTCTTCTCGCCGGCAACACAGCCAGCGGCCGGCAACACAGCCGGCCTCCAAAATGAATGTTTTCTCGCCGGCACACTGCCAGCGGCCCCGACGGGCGGGCGGCACCCATGCCAGCCTCAAAAAGAACGGCCACGCCGATCGGATGACCTAGTTCAGGCTTTCGGCGTCGAGCATCTCCTTCTGCCTGGCCTCGAACCAGGCCCTCGTCTTGTCGCTCATCTTCGACAAGTCCACGCTCATGATCGTAAGGGTCACCTCCTTCGCTTTGGTGGCGGCATTGGTGGCCTCGATGTCGAGCTGCCTCTGCCTGGCCTTGACGTTGTCGGCCTCGATGTCCAGCTGCCTTTGCCGGGCGGCCTCCTCCATGTCGAGCTGCCTTTGCCGGGCTGCCTCCTTCATGTCGAGCTTCCTCCTCTTGGCCGCCTCCTCCATCTCAAACTTCTGTCTTTGAAGGTCTAGGTATTGCTTCATTTGCTCGTCCTTGCTTTGCTGCTTTTTCTCGTCCCTCACATCCTTTTGGGACATCATGCCATGCAAAGTCTCATGCAAGGCCATGGATGAGGCGTCACGTATGTCGTCCACCTTGGAGTTGGTCTTGCCCCTCGGCCTCTTCAACGCCTCACCATCCCCACCTCCGGCGAACTTGGCCGTCTTCAGTCCTCTCTTCCTTTGTAGTTCACGGTATTGGTCCTTGAACTTAGGGCACATGTTGATGAGCGTCCAACAATGCGTAAGAGTGAATGACTTGTCATTGTGCCGGGCCTTGAATGCCTCCGAAGATTGGAATGCCTACACCACATGATCAATAACAACAAGTGAACATGCAAACATGTACACGACCAAAGTCTCATGTCCGTAGCAAGGAAAGGGCTAGAAATAGGAGATCATACCATGTCCCCAACGCCGAGATCACTCACGGGTCGTGCTTCAACGCTCTTAAATGCGGCGCAATACTTGTTGCACTCTTGTTGGATGAACAACCATCTTTTTTGAATCCAGCTCCTCGCGCATGGCGGCTCTCTTGGCCGCGGCGACATTGAGCTTGACGACCGCTCTCCGCTCCCTCCTCTTCGCCGATTCCGCGTCCAACTTGGCGATCTCCTCCGGCGTGCACTCCGACCGCGGTTTCCTTGGCGCCTTCTTCTTCACCTTTGGGGGCGGGTCGACGGCCAGGCCGCCGGGACTCGGCGGGGCGTCGGCCATGGATGGAGGAGAGAGGGGGCAGCGGGAGGGAGGCGGGAGGGTTTGGGGCAAATGGCGCCAAATGGGCGTGGGAGGGTTTTGGTTTCTCCCACCGACAGACGGGCCAGGGGAGGACAAGCGCGCGCGTCCCGTCCGTCCGCGCGCTGTTCGTTTCACCCCAAAACCAGCGCAAGTTTGGGCTGGGGATGGGTCGAAAGCGGACACAAAGTCCGTTTGCGCCCGCGCATTGGGCCGTCTCTTTTGTCCCTTTTACCTCAAACGGACGGGAGCGGATAGGATAGGGTCGCGCGGTGGAGTTGGCCTTAGAAAGCACATCAAGTCCGTGGCTCCGTGCGATGCATAGCAAGCGGCCCAAGATACCGTCCGGTGCTCCTTTTCATCCTCCGCTGCTCGTTCCCCTCGCTGGCTCCCTCTGTCACCGTTACTTGGCCGGCCTGGGTGCGGCGGCCGCACCTCCGCTCTCTCTGCCTTCGGCAACCCCACCCCCACTTCGGTGGCCGACGGCGCCCGCCCCCCCGTCTCCCTGTTTCTTCCCTAGGCCACCGTCGGCCTCTGTCGTCGCTGCGCAGGTCGCTGTTCGTATTCAGATGCAGATCCTCCGCTCGATTCTTCCTCTCCTCCGACGCGCTGACGTTGCCACCTCTTCTCCCCCAAAGCACCGCCTCTTCTTCCCTTCGCGACCACTTCTCTCTTTCAAGGCCTCTACTCCGCCTCGTCCGGTGTCACCATGAGGAGTTTTGCCTCCTAATCCACCTGTCCGTCATGTTTCCAGGTGTGTTTTCTTGTTCTGATTCTAAAGTTTGCGCCTTTAATTGGCTGCTATTGTTATGGATCTGGATTATGGCCAAGATTGGGTTTTACTTACCGTTTTGTTGATTTTTGAAGGCAAACTGGGTAATCTTTTAGATAATCTCATCTGACCCCCAAAATAGAGGAAAAAGGCCGAAAGATATAGAAATGGATTTAAGCTTTAACTTCACGGTTGCAATCATGACTGATGATACCATCTTACCTGTGTCAGATACTGAGATTGGCTTTTTATGCTCTTTTGTGACAGATTTTCTCATCGATCTGGCAACATGGCCAGCATCAGTGGAGTAAAAGGCTGGGATGCACAGGTGGCTCATCCCCCCCTTGACGGTGTAGTTCCTATGGATATATTTCCCAAAAGCAGCCACCGTGATGGTTCTATATATAAGGGCAAGCATGCATGGAAAAAGGAGTATCGTATTGCCGACCGAAATGAGAGTAAGTGATGAATATCTCTTTTCCTTATATATTTCTGACAATTCTTGAGGTTAATTCTTTTGTACTCTGTTTACTTTTGCAAGTTAAATACCAGCGCATTGCTATAGATAAACGGAAATCTTGTCAAATGGTACTCAGGGGATGCATTTGGGTGTTTGCAAAAGTAATAGACTGCTAAACGGTTGTGCCTTAAGCTTGTGCCACTGTTATCTTACTCATTGTTGTGAATCATTGGACATTATATCAAAGCCAGACTTTTTCGGTTGTTCATATAATTCCCAAACTATTTTCTGATCCACCTTTACCTACCATCCCCTCCCCAAGTTGTTTTTTTTTTCTTTCTAAAATGGGTTCACTTCACTTCATAATGATATCAATCTTTATTTTGCTCCTCAGAAGTTTTATGTTCAAAATTGGTGAGGTGCCGTCATGCCCTTCCCTGTGGAATATGTTCATAACTCTTTATTCTGTTTAGCATGTACCGTCGAAGTGTCCGTGCGTTGCAATGGGTCGGAATCAATAGAATATTTATGCTCACAGAGAGACTAACCTTGAAAGCATCGTCCTACTATCTAAAGATGTCAGCTTAGGATTCACCCGAATTTTATTTTCATACCATTGGAAGTATCCTAGCTTTCACCCCAATTGTTCTGCCATACAACAACCTATCCAAAGAAAAAGAAATACTCGCCACTTATTCCAATCTGGTTTCTTTTCATATAGAACTTATGAGTTCACAGCAAAGTCCCTTGATGTTAAATTTGGTAAATTACACTGGAAGATCGTGAACTACAATAGTTTTTTTTGTTAAACCACCAGAAGAACCACCATGTCAAAATTTAGTGTAAGAATAAACCGTCCAATTAACCCGAATTTCGTCTTAGATGATTCGTTGACGGAAAGTTGAAAGAAGAAAATTGTAGGTACAACCTGTGGCCACCTTAGGCAGCTGAAACTGAGCTTATGCTTGAATAAAAGAACGAGTCAAAATAAAAGGGCATTGTTTGCTCTATCAATGAGAAACTATTTTCTGATCCACCTTTATACTCTATATTAAGCATGACTGATGAAAAACATCTGCCAACATCACCTTGTAAGAAGTCAGTGTAAGATGAACCTCCTTTTGCAAGACAAATTCAGGGCATTGTTTACCCCATCAGCTATATCTTCGTATTGCTTTAATATTTTTTACTCGTAAGATGTTTTAGAAATTAAGCATTTATATTTTTCCAAATAAAGGAACCAACCAAATACATATGGTATATGTAAGTTAATTGGCACCTAGTTATTTCTTTACAATAGCTATTGTTATAAGGAAAATTAAACATAACAGATATGTCCAAGTGTTAGGACCAGTTCATTTGAGCAAACATATATTGCACAAGCATGGAATGCAAAATGATCGTATTGATGTCTAAAATATGTTCTCACAGCAGCACTTGAAATTCTCGAACAAGGTGAAAATCAAGGTAGATGAAGAAGCCTGCCATGCTTCTTTATGGTGTCCATACGAATCAGTTGAGATTTTACCAATTTTAAATTACATGGTGCCCAGATCGAACAGATATTGTAAGTAGTAATTAGCATGGTGCAGAAGTAAAAGAACCAAGACATCATATTCTTGCGTGTATATTTGATTTAAGCTTGTTCAAATAAACACTGATGCCCGTCCACCAAGTTCCACAAGCACATATACATGACACTTGCATATTCACATAAATAGAGTGATAGAAAGGGGAAACCTTAGGCTGAAAATCCAACACTATGTCGGTCGCGGCTCAAATGCATATATTTGTTAGGCTAGATATGCATATATGTTTACCTCTATGTTTGAAACATACATCTGGCCTGTAACTGAATTAATAAGATTGATTATGCCATGGTCCCATGCCAATGGTGCTTCTCCCAGGCATATCTTTGAACATATGACATGCAGGACAGTAGGACAGTAGGACACTGGACACATGAAACATCAAGCAATAAAGGAGGAGGATGGGAGATTAACTCTTCCATTATTCAACATTTCCTATTTGCTCCCAGCCCTTAATCTGAATCAAGCCACAGAAAATGGAGAAATGAGACGAGGAATATCGCGCGCTGCGCTAGTCGCTAACTTCTCCCTCTCGATAACGCTGAGTGGACTTGCGTCCGTTGCCACCATGCTGAGCAGGCTGAATTGCAACCTCAGTCCGTGACCCTCCATGTTCTTTGCGGCCAGTATGGCCTTGTGCTTCCCCTCTATGACCTGCACCGCATATTCGCACCACTGGCACTGGCTTATGCACCACAAATCCTAGGAGATGAACTTGTGTCAGAACAAGCAAAGTAGCCTCCATGCCCAGAATTTGAACGAGTAGAGAGGAAGGGACGGGAACACAGATGAGAGAACAGGGGAAAAGCAGACCACTGTCTCTGTGTGCCTTTACTGGTGGCAGCAATGAGGGATCCCTTCGCATGAACTGGGCGCATCTGGGCATCCGGTAAGATGCATCCTCCTCCATGCGGATGATGCTAGATCGGCATGCGCCAACGAAGGAGGAAGGAGAAGGGGAGGGGCAAATGTCATCGCTAGGCATCCTCATATTTCTCATCGGCAGGGGCAGCAGACAAAATGGGCTCGTTGGTCACCGGTGATGGCGGAATCGTGGTGGCGGTGGTCGGTGGTAGAGGGGGTAGAGCTGCGCATGCACTGGTGGTTGATGGATCGGGATGTTGCAGCACATGGAGAATTTTTGGGGTGCGTAATGTTTTTTCTTTTGCCCAACCGATTGGAGTTGTGCGTATGTGGGTCACTGTTTTGTTTCCCTTTCACTTGTGGTTTTTAGTGCTGTTTTCTGCATAGTGGGAGGACGGACGAGGAAACTCTCCATATATAGTAGTAGTAGAGATTTTGTATTCCAAGTGCCAGGTTTAGGTGCTCCCAAATTATGCAAATAGTTATGGTAAAATTTGAAATTATTTTACACTCCCTCTGCCCCAAAATAAGTGTCTCAACTTTGTACTAACTTTAGTACAAAGTTGTACTAAAGTTCAGACACTCATTTTGGGACAGAGGGAGTAACATACAGTGATGATATTACCTACCTTTGGTAGAATCAACTTAAAAGAGGACTTCTACAGAAAGGTTAGCGAAAGAAACTTCCATTAAGGGCTGAAATAACCTATTTAAATAGTTTTTGGGCCATAGTGGTTCTACAAGTACTTTGGGGAGTTATGAAATATTTTGGGATAGTAAAATCAGCCTTTTCCTTTTTTAGGTGATTAAATACTACTCTCCTTTTCTTTGTGTTTTCTTCAAAGAAACACATTTCGAGGGAGCACATTAAATAGAGCACAAATACTTACCACTTGTATGAAAAGGAAATTTTTCAATAGAGCTATCAAATCCTCAAGCGGCATGTTTACTTTTCATGTGGCAAATATTTGTTTACCGTATTAATTTCCAATTACATTGTAAATTTTTTTGTGAAGCTTGGTTGGAGCCAATGATGTTGACAGATCCCCCGAATTGCTGCTTCCTTGATGGAACTTGCATACAGCATGCACCTAGTGGCATGTTCCAAGTTTTCTCATTAAGGCTGGCTAACATTCATGTGGGTTGTGGGTCAGTAGAGTTGTACGGATACATAGCAGTGCGGGATGATTTGGATCGATTGCTTAATTATGTGGTCAATGTTAAGAGGGATGATCCCATCATCCTGGAGCAGGTGCACATCCATTACTTATCTGCAATTATTTTAAGGAATATGTCTCCTGAACACCCCCAAGTATTGAGGTTCATCTACGTAGCCCCCTTTGAGTATAATAAAACCAGGCATTTGGCCTCTTAAAGTGTTCAGTACCGTCTAAATCAGCCCCTGGTCAGTTTTGGAGTCGGTTTCTGACCACGTGGCCTGTTAGGTGGATGCTGCCGCATGGCCAAAATCACCTCCTAATTGCCCCAGGGACTGATTTAGACTGCAATATTTCGCGGGTCAAATAATTGTATACTTGATTAGGGTAAGCAGACAAACCTTTTCGTTTTGTTTTCATTACAACACACTTATGCAGTTAATATTTGGAATTTGAAACAAATGAAATAAATAGTGTGAGCCAGTTTTTCCTCTTAACACAGTTATGCATTTTCTAATTATTCAGTTTGATATACATGGCAAAGATCTTGTTTATCCATTATAAAATATCCCTTCATGTATTGGTGAAGTGAAACATCAGAAGGAAAGTATTTAGCTTTAGATTTGTCTTGCTTCTGTATGAAGAGCTACGTACTGATAATGATTTTGTAGGGTTCTCTTATCAACATGGCTGGCCCTAAGCGAGGGATAGATTCACATGGCAATATTGTAATCGAATATGACATGAGGATCAAGACTGCTGAAGAAGAAAAGCATGATCTGCAGCTGATCGATGGTGCTTTAATAATAGTCAATAAAGACTTCCAGAATTGCCACGCATTCACAAGTCGCATATATGGCGATTGCGGAGCAGTGGACATGACTGCATCACGTCTTGAATATGCAGTTGAGGCGACACTAGAAGTTCTCATATCGGAAGTGCAAAATAGTTTCAGTTTGTGTGTTGGTTGTTTTACCAGTGGGTTGAATGAAGAAATCCGGCTCTTCGATGGCACCATTGGTGAGTCATGTGGCTTGAAGAGGTCTGTGGTTGCTGTAGTGATATCTTCTTGGATGACATTGAAGTTCAAGTTGGCACCGGGGTCATCCAGTCCTGTTGAACATCATTGTTCCTTCAAGGCGAACAACCATGGGACATCTGCACAAAAAATGAAGACTGATTTTGCGTTATTCTCAGTGAAGGTGACTTGGTCGACTTTGCCTCGGGGCTGTTATGCTCATTCCAGTTCATCTGGACCTTAGATCGACCTTGTCACAGAGTTGTGTCTGATGAGCGGGCTAAGACTTACAAGTTTGGTTTGACGTAGTCTTAAGATGGACTTGTGGCAACTATCAAGCAATCAAACATTTGACTAATATGACTGTCTAAATTTATAGTATGTGGCAAACAAGGATGGTAAATCTATAATAGTAATAATAAGCAAATATTTGAACTGTTCACTTGCATATTTGGTTCAGCCATCGTGCATGCTTGTATAATTTGTTTTCTTTTGTTGTCGACAAAAACAGTTGGGAAGACCCCGTAGAGCAAAAAATTCAATTGCTTTGCTAGTGCTTAGTTTAGATGTCTAGTCGGTAGTGGTGGGGTGATGGAATAAAAGTTCTCTCCAATATGTCATTGTTCTGTCCTCAGTTTCGGTGAAGCTGATTGTCAGTGGATGCTGTATGGAGCTTAGGTCAGTTCAGGTCTTGGCCACATTTTTGTCTATGTTTTGTCTATATGGACTTGGGCTGCGTTCGTCTGGCGACCTTTGTTGGGAAGGGAAGCCTTTGAGGTACTCCCTCCTTTCCCGTTTATAGGGTTTATCTCAAAATTTTAGTTTTTTCATTTTATAAAGCTCAATTTGGTTATTTCCCATCACATGTTCAGATTTCAAGGTGCATTAAATCATTGCATGCAAGTATTGAGAGAAAATTGATCAATGTATGTACTTTATGCATGCATGCATTGCAATTAATGCATTGATAACATAATTTCTTGAGAAAAACAAGAACATTAATTAGGTACTTTTGCAAACTACAAAACGTATTCCACCACTCACCATCTACCTTGGTCGGTGAGATTTTTGAATTGAGCCTTATAAACCGAAAAGGAGGGAGTACCTACGTAACTCATACCTCCATCCCCATGAGAGCTAGGGCGGCGCCGGATGACCTCGTCGGTGGCGGCCGGACAGCGTGGCCATGTTGTTAGAATTGCAAAGTTGGGATTACCGCTCGGGATTGGAAATTAATGGACAAATTAAGTGGGAGTTGGTGCTTTGAGATTGTGACTGGGCTGGGCATTCGGTTCCCCCGAAACGAACGGTTCGGTGCTTCGGTCCTTTTACAATTTCGGTTCTTAGAAAATGCTAACCGCTCGGGTAATAGGAAATCAACTGACCGACAATTCGGTACCCCGAAAGTTCGGTTCGGCTATCGGTTTTAACCCAAGGAAACCGAACATGTTTAATAGCAGGGCTTCCAGGTGATGGAAGAAAGAAAATTGACAGAAAAAATGAGCGGTGGAAGAAAGGAAGAACGCAAAAACAAATCTTCCTACCAGTAGCATGCCTGTCGGTGATAAGAGAGATAAAGGGAATGAACAACTCAACTTCTCGTCAAGGGATGAACAAAGTAAACAAACAATTCCCAGTCGGTGATAAAAGAGATAAAGGGAAGAAGATGCAATCCAGTGGAACAAGAAGATACGAGGGGAGGGAAGAAATAAGCTGCCTCGCGCTGGCTGCGAGGCGGTCAAGCTGCTGTGGCGCTGGCGCGCTGCCGTCTACTGGGGACGAGGGCAGGAGGAAGCATGGCGGCTAGGTTAGGATTGGGGAATCGGGAGTCCCTCGGTGTGTCATCCTTGTGTGGAAGTACGATCCTTTTCTATGGATCCAATACGATGCGTGTGAAGGATGTCGGCCTGCTGGGCCACTTTTCTTTGTTGGGCTTCTGGGCTCATTCACTTTTTAGCCTGCAGTTCAGTGTTTTCGGTCATTTCGGTGCATCGTGCATGGAAACCGATATCACCGAACGGAATTCGGTTTTCTCCAGTTCAGTACCGAACAGAGCACCGAATTTTCGGTTTTCGGTTTAATCGGCTTCGGTCCCGGTTTTTTCGGTGCGGTTTTCGGTCCTCGTCTTTTTTGCCCACCCCTAATTGTGAGTGCCACGTGTCATCCATCAAAGCGGGTCTGACGTGATGGCCTGTGAGACCTGGTCTCATAGAATTTTTTTTCGATCTAGGATGATTGTCTAACCCTCTCCGCTGCCATTTTGTGATGACAATTTGATCCTTAGTTCAATGTCGCTAGCTTCTTCTGGCTCTGACCTATGATTTTATAATTGTTGCATCAACAATGTTCCTAGCCCCAAGTGTGTTCCGGAGGTTGTCAGGATGTGTTTGGTAGGGCGCATGAGGGCAAAATTTCCTAATCCGGCCCACTTTTGCTTATTTGGTAGGGTGCATGTACTCATCTGGACAATGCTCATCTGATGCAAAAAAGGGCCCTCAACCATGCCCATCTCATGCACCCCAGAGGGAGTGCATGGAGGCAGCCATGCTCGCCTCGATTATCGTCCCTACCCACGAGACCACGTCTAGATATGTTTAAATTTTTTAAAAAAGTTCAAAATTTTGAATTTTGCTTAAATTTTTAAAAACATTCAGAATTTCAAATTTTGTTTAAGTTTTCAAAATGTTCAGAATTTCAAATTTTTAAAATTTTCAAAAAATGTTTAGAATATCAAATTTTGTTTAAATTTTCAAAAAAATTTCAAAACTTCAAATTTTGTTTAAATTTTCAAAAATGTTCAGAATTTCATATTTTCTTTAAATTTTTAGACTTTCGAATAAAATTCAAAAAATGTTCAAAATCTCTAATTTTGTTTAAATTTTTATAAAATATTCAGAATTTAAATTTTTAAAGTTTTCAAAAAAGTTCAAAATTTCAAAATATGCTTAAATTTTCAAAACATGTTCCGAATTTCAAATTTTATTTAAATTTTGAAAAATGTTTAGGATTTAAAATATTGTTGAAATTTTCAATAAAAGTTCAGAATTTCAAAATATGTTAAAATTTTTGTTCACCATTCAAAAATTTTATTCGGAATTCAAAATTGTTCAGCATGTCTAAACACACGCAGGCTGTCAAACAAAGTCTCAGCTCAGCATGTCTCAGCGCATACACCGCTTCCAAACAACAGCAAATGTATGGACTCAGCATGTCTACACTCAGCATGTTTTAGAGGAGAACAACTAGGTTAGGTTCATACATGCTACCAAACACACCTTCAGAGGCGGCATCGAGCTTTGCCTATAGCGCATCGTAGGTGAGTGTAGGAGAAAAATGGCGTCGATGAGTAGGAGAAAGATGGTGTCGATATACCCACAAGACGCGGGTCTTCTTTTTTGCTGGTAAGGATGGTCTAACAAGGATTGCACAATTTTAATATATGACCTTAGCCCTCTCGAAAAAAAAGTTGGCCTCGTTCAGATGGTATGGTTCCTCCTGTTTTTTTAGTTGCGATGCCTCATTATACACATGCACATCACAATAAGCTTACATTTGTTTTTATTTGGTTAAGAATACATTTCAGAAAATATTCTTACAAAGTTTTGATATCGAAACTTTTATATATTGCAGAAAAATTAAAACAAATGTTCAAGTATCTCAATGTAAATGCTCATATATTTGCAATAAGTATGTTCATCTCATGTTTACATTTTTGGTATAAAAATGTAGTCATGTATAATAAAATTTCATGTAATTAAAATAAATAATCACATAAATACATGTAGCTGTTAATGCATGTATAATAAATGTTCATCGCGTAGTTGGAAAATGTCAATGCATATAAAACTGTATATTCATGTATTTGAATTTTCTTATGTGCGTTAAAGAGAGAGGTTCATAAATTTGAAGACAAATATTCATGCAAATGTTGATATATGTTCATGTACCCATCGAAGAGTGTTCACAAAGTGAAAAGGATGGATAACATAAATTGAAAGAAAAATTGAAAATAATGGGAAAAGGTTAAAAGGAAAAGAAAATAAAAACCAAACTGAGCATGGAAAATGAAACAGAAAAAAGGGAAAAAATCAGGGAAAAAGTTGGAAATAGGTGACCGGCCGGCCCAGGACGTGCCCCCTCCTTGGCGCATGTTGGCGATTATTTTGAAGGGAGCTCCTATTTGATGCGCTCAGGCGTCAAACAGCTGTGCCTTCGCTGAAGGAATGTGTAAATGGGCCGGCCCATACGCATAAGCTCATCACAGCTAGTATTTTCCCCCTTTTTCCTGCGTTTTATTGGATCTTCCTGGATATTCTCTATGATGATAAAATAAAGTATAAATTCATATTTTAAAAATACACCTTATTTTAAACACTAAAGAAATATAAATATATATGCTAATTTTTTAATACACATTGAACATTTTGGAAAATACGTTAAACAAATATTGGAAACACATTGAACATTTTTGTTGATATACATTGAACAAATTTCGGATGCACATTGAACATTTTGCAAAAATATGTTGAACAGATCAAATTTTGGAACACACAATAATTTTTTTTGTAGATATACATAGAACAAATGTCGGATACACATTGAACATTTTGCAAAGATATGTTGAACAAGTTCTTAAATATACGCTGAAATTTTTGTTAATGCATGGTGGACTTTGTATATAAATACAAAATGAACTTTGTATAATACACAAAAAATGGATGAAAAATGAAAAAATAGAAAAGGAAAAAAGGAAAAGAAAAGAAATAGAAACTGAAACAGAGAAAACAAAAACAAAAAACAAAGAAGAAGAAGAAGCAGCCTTGCGACGTGGGTCGGCCCAAACCGGGGCGTCGGGAAGATGATCTTCAGCGAAGCTGGGTCGTTTTGACGCCTACACGTGAGAGTAACTAGTTAACGAGCGCTCCTTCGGGAGCCTCGCAGTGATCAGCGCCACTTGGCGCGCTCTCAGCCATTCGCCACGTGTCGCGGTGACGCTCCCTTCGGATATTTTTTCCACATGCGTTTTCGGTTTTTTAAACGTTTTTTTCTTACGTTTTGGTTTTCCCCCGGTCTTCCATAGTTTTTTGATTAAAAAAAAATTCCGTATTTTTTTTGCGCGAAAAAACGCGTTTTCTTTTTTTCTTTCGCGAGAGTCATGGTTTTTCTTCCGCGAGAGGCACAGTTGTGCTTTAGCGAGAGTCACGGTCGTGCCTATCGGAAACGGAAAAAACACATTTTTTTTCTTTTGCGAGAGTCAAGGTTATGCTTCCGCGAGAGGCATGGTTGTGCTTTCGCGAGAGTCATGGCCGTGCCTTTCGGAAAGGGAAAAACAAAACGCGTTTTTTGTTTTTTTTTTCTTTCGCGAGAGTCACGGTTTTGCTTCCGTGAGAGGCACGGTTGTGCTTTCGCGAGAGTCACAGCCGTGCCTCTCGAAAACGGAAAAAAATACGTGTTTTCTGTTTTTTCCCTCCCACGAGAGTCACGAGTTTGCTTCCACGAGAGGCACGGTTGTGATTTCGAGAGAGGCACGGGCGTGCCTCTTTCGGAAAGGGAAAAAACCGTGCTCCCGGTTCGTTTTTTTGTCCGGTTTTTTGTGAAAAGAAAAATTCGTGAAAACCTATTAACATGGGATCTAGTTTTGAAGATCTCGACATGAGGAATCCAACAGTGAAAATGGTTCAAGATTTGGACGCACAGTTTAAGAGATAAAACATTTTCAATAAACAGATCTACAAAAAAAAGAAAGTTCCCAAGTTGCGACAAGTGACGCGCTGCATGTGCCCCACTTATCACGACCTGAAAAGGTGGAGTGTTCTTTGTAACGAGTGCTCCGATTACGCCAGTTGGCGCTACTGGTGCTCACAAGAGATAGTAGCAGGTCAGCCAGCAATCTGCTAAGGAAAGCAAAAAGATTCTGTCAGGTATTATAATCTACTACCACTATAAAAGAAAGAGAGAACGGAGAACCAGATCATCCTATCCATCGAAACCTGCAATCTGGTGGTCTACATTTCTCCAGCATACTAAACGCGTTTTACGCTTTAATTACCCACCATGCCATTACTTAATTATTTACCGATCATTGCCACTGGGTTAACATCCCGACCACGTCGCTCCCCTCTCGCAATGCAACCAGCAGTTTTCGCGCCACCCCACCCCTCGCCCGCGCTCTTGCTGTAGCCGCGCCGGCCACCGCCTCGACCGCCGCCGGAGAACCGCCGCGCGCCAGCCGTGCCTCCCGCGCCACGCCCCGCCGCGCCGTCCGGACCCACGCCGTCGCGCCGTCCGCACCAGCGCCGCTCGGACCGCCGCGCCCGACCGGACCGCCGCGTCGTCCGCGCGCCAGCCGTGCCTCCCGTGCCACGCCCCGCCGCGCCGTCCGCACCAGCGCCGCCAGGACACAGCCGTGCCTCCCGCGCCGCCGCGCCGTCCGCACCAGCTCCGCCGCGCCGGCGAAGGGCGACACGGCGACAATTCGTCAATTCCTCTCGCCAAAATAGGTAACCTCTCCGCAGCAGAGGAGGATACATCCTCAAGCCCTATATCTTTGTGCACCTTAAGCACCTGGAAGCCAATACGACGGGCCACTTAGATCCCCTCCTCCCGGTCAGCCATCCTTGACATTGATTCAGTCTTGTTGATGACGTACGAGTAGCACAGTGATTCATATTGTTGATGTCCAATATTCATTCTTCTTGATATGCAAATTCAGTGTATGCACAATTATGGATTCAGATAAACTGGGAGTGGTGCATGCCTTTGTATTGTGTTCCTGAACCTTGCTTTCTCCATGTCAGGTCTTCTGTTCTTAGAAAAAACTCTTTTGTTGCATCCACATTAACCATATATATTTCTATTTCCATTTTTGAATTGTAATATGTAGCTCAGTTTGGTGTGTCAATTTCAGCTAGACTAAATCAACCATTCGGTCCTTCGTAAGTCGACTTTTCGTGTGTGTGTGTGTGTGTGTGTGTGTGTGTAGGAGGTTTAGCAGGCCTGACTTAAGACCGAACCCTGACGGTGTTTAGGCATGGTCCGGTATGCACTTCTTCACTTCTCTTGATTTATGTTTTTGTTTCAGTTCATATTAAATCAATAGTGTTTGCAACTTTACATACAGGTTGGAGAGCTTATTTCCAGCGTTGGAGGTCTTTTCAGTTTTTCTAAAGGTACTATTTTTGTCCAATTCCCCAAACACTTTCCTCATGTTTACTGAAGTGTTACCTAGCAAAATTGTATCATTGATCAAACACAATGATTAGAATCCCAGTCGTTGAATTACAGTAGACAAGACCATATTTCACATTTTGTATAGCCCAACCAATAATACATATGGACTGTGGTGATGATTTTCAATATATTGTGTGCAATAGTTAAATAGATGTATTCGTGCCATTTATCTCATTGAACTGTAAGAGCTGGTCATGGTGGAAGAGTAATCAGTGTTGTGTAGACAACATCACTGTATTTTTCTCAGCCAAATAAAAGATTAGCTTGCGGTCCATGGAAAAACCCCAACATTCAGTTGAGCTGTACATCTTTTGCCGCCCCTTCTATTGGTTCTGGTTGAGCTTTGTGTGTTAATATTTATTTGACTGCATTTTATCCTTTAGTCCTTCCTCTTAGTGTATAGTGATCCCTTATTGTGTTAGTTTCTTAACTAGAAGGGTAGTTTTGATTCAGACCATTCCATAATAAAATGTGTATATAGCCTGAAGGTAGGATTTCAGCTTCAGACTGTTAAAATACGTCTAACGTGTCATGTACACGTATTATGTATGTATGTAACTTGTATGCTGATCATATATATATATAGAAGGACGTGGAGAGGCATTGCCCCACGAAAAACCCTAAACCTATTCTCAAACTTGGTATCAGAGCCTACCTAGCCGCCGCCGCCTCTCCTCCCTCCGCCGCCGCTAGCCTCTCATCGCGGCCGCCGCGATGTCCAAGTCGCCCGCCACCGATCAGTCCTCCTCATCGGGCGCTGCGATGACCGCGTCCTCTGCCCTCGCCCTCACCGTGTCCGCCCCCGTTATCGCGCCACCATCGGCATCGGCTCCCGCTCCTGTCCTTCCGCCCATCGCGGTCTCTCTCGACCGCAGTAACTTCATGCTGTGGAGGGCTCTCGCCCTCCCCAACTTCGCCGGCGTATGCCTCCACGGGTTCCTCGATGGCTCGGCCAAGGCGCCGGAGCCGACCATGACGACAGGCACCGGTGACACGGCTCGTACCATCACCAACCCTGAATACGAGCAGTGGTGAACTCTTGATCAAAAGGTCCTCGGGCATCTCCTCGGCTCCATGAGCGTGGAGATATCCGCGCAGCTGATCGGCTGCAGGACGGCGGCTGCTGCATGGGCTGCCGTGCACACCATGTTCGCCGCCGAGAACAGCGCTGGCGTGCGCAACCTTCGGCGCCAGATCCAGGCGCTACGCAAAGGAGATAGACCTGCCGGCGAGTACATGCAGAAGGTTAAATCTCTCGCCGACTCGATGGACGCCGCCGGTTCTCCTCTTCATGATGACGAGATCATCGACTACATGCTGACCGGGATCAACCCCATCGCTGCTTCGATGAACTTCGCCGGCGTGCAAGTCACGTTTCTGGCGTTCTACTCCAGCGTCCTCCACTACGAGGCCCTCCAGCAGCAGCAATCAGAAGTTGAGGACTGGCAGTCCTCCGCAAACGCCGCCTCCCGGCCGGCCTACCACGATCAGGCCGGTCGTGTGCCCGATTCCGGACGCCCAAGTGGCGGCCGCTCCTCCGCCGCCTCTCTTCCGCCTGGATCGGCAAGCTACGGCCCCGCCCAGGGCGGTGCCCCTGGCCGTAACAACGGCAACATCGGCGGCAACGGCCGCAATGGAGGAGGCAATGGGGGTGGCCGCCGTCGCTGGCGCCCTAGGTGCCCGATATGTAAGAACTGACCGCGACGGACTGTCGCATGAGGCGACGGACTGTCGCGGCCGCTATGACCGCGACCACCGCGCCTCAAACTCCGCCTCCACGCATGAACCGCCGCACTGGATCCTGGACACCGGTGCGACGGATCACCTGACGAGTGATCTTGACCGTCTTCACTTCCATGAGCGCTACGGCGGGAAGGATCAAGTGCAAGTGGTGAATGGTGCAGGTTTGTCTATTTCGCATATTGGTCATTCCACTATACCCGGTTCATCTCTGCGTTTACGCAATATTCTTCGTCTTCCACATATACATCAACAACTATTGTCCGTTTATCGACTTGTTCTTGATAATGATGTTTTTGTAGAATTTCACCGTTTCTTTTTCCTTGTTAAGGACATAGCCACGAAGAAAATTCTTCTTCGCGGTAGAAGTCGTGGCGGCCTCTACCCCATCCCGTTTGGTCGCGCGTCGTCCTCCTCCACTCGCCAAGCGTCTCTCAGTGTCAAGACCACTTCGTCCCAGTGGCATCAGCGTCTCGGTCATCCCTCCAATAAAATTGTTCAATACATTGTTAAGAGCAATGATTTAGTGTGTTCTTCTGAACGTCATTTTTCAGTGTGTGATGCTTGTTAGCATGCTAAGAGTCGACAATTACCATATACTTTATCCACTCATGTTTCTACTATGCCTCTTGAGTTAATTCATTCTGATGTTTGGGGGCCTGCTCTTGCCTCTTCCGGAGGCTATAAGTATTATGTGAGCTTTGTCGATGATTATTCCTGTTTCACTTGGATATATCTTCTTAAGCACAAGTCTGACGTTGAGCAAGTATTTTATGCTTTTCAGGCTCATGTTGAGCGTCTTCTCCGCACTAAAATCATATCCGTTCAGTCAGACTGGGGTGGTGAGTACCACAAATTACATCGCTATTTCCAACGCACTAGGATCTCTCATCGTGTGTCCTGCCCACACACCTCTCAGCAAAACGGGATTGCTGAACGCAAACACCGTCATCTTGTGGAAACAGGTCTGGCCTTATTGGCTCATTTGTCTCTCCCTTTACGGTATTGGGACGAAGCTTTCCTTGCTGCATGTTACTTGATTAATCGCATGCCTACACCTGTTCTCCAACAAGATACACCCGTGTACCGCCTTCTTAAAGTCAAACCCGATTACACCTTTCTCCGCACCTTTGGGTGCGCCTGCTGGCCTAGCTTGCGCAAATATAACACTCACAAACTTGCTTTCCGGTCCACTATGTGTGTGTTCTTAGGTTATAGCCAGCTGCATAAGGGGTACAAATGTCTCGACCGCTCCACGGGTCGTATCTACATCTCCCGTGATGTTGTGTTTGATGAGTCTGTGTTTCCATATGCCACACCTAGGGTCACCGTCGATATATCCTCCTTGGCTGATGGTCTCTCGTTTCCTTTCAATGAGCCGGTTACGGGTGACCATATGCGTAAATACGACTTATCCTACCTGTCTACTGATCCGCCTGTTCCAGGCCATATTGCTTCTGTGCAGGCATACCAGGACGCCGCTCCTCCCTCCTCGGCGATCGACGTGCATGGTGCATGCACGTCGCCCGGCTCGTCGGCTGCCTCGTCGCCCGGCCCATCTTCCGCGACGCCCCCGCCCTCTGCAGGCCGCTCGGCTGGTCAGCCCGCTGCGGATGCGCCGACCTCCCCGGTGATCGACGTGCATGGCACATGCACGTCCCCAGCCCAGCGATCGCGCTGGCCTCCCCTGGCCCATCATCAGCGCCAGCGCCGGCCACTTCATCGCCTGTTGCCACGTCGTTCTCAATGCAGGAGGCTGCTGCTCCCTCCTCGCCGTCCGATCAGCTCGCGTCGCCTTCTGTTGAGGGCAGCCCTGTCCCCTCAACCGCGATGCCTCCAGCTGCTCCAGGCCACACCATGGTCACGCGCACTCGCGATCATACTCGTCGTGCGCTTGTTCCCACTGATGGAACTGTCCGCTACGACCCTCGCCGCCGTGCTTTTCACGCTATGCCCGTCTCTCATCGCGATGCCCTCCGTGAGCATGCTTGGCGCACCGCCATGATGGATGAGCTGGACGCTCTGCGTCGCAACAGGACTTGGGTTCTTGTGCCTCGTCCGCGTGATGTTAATGTCGTTGGGAGCAAGTGGATTTTCAAGACCAAGCATCATCTGGATGGCTCCATTGACAAGCATAAAGCTCGTCTGGTCGCGCGTGGTTTCACCCAACAGCTTGGCATTGACTATGGTGATACGTTCAGTTCGGTTGTCAAGCTAGCCACCGTTCGCCTGGTTCTTGCTCTAGCTGTGTCTCGCGGATGGATTCTTCGTCAGATTGATGTCAGCAACACTTTCCTTCATGGTTACTTGTTTGAGGATGTCTACATGCAGCAGCCACCAGGCTTTGAGGACGCTCGGTATCCCTCTCATGTGTGCAAGTTGCAGCGGGCTCTCTATGGACTCAAACAGTCCCCTCGCGCATGGTATGCTCGGCTCAGTTCTCGTCTTCTCCAGTTGGGGTTTGTTCCCTCTCGCGCCAACGCCTCTCTATTTTTCTTCCGCCATCAGGATGTTCAGATATACATGCTTGTCTACGTGGATGATATTGTTATTGCTGGCTCTTCTCCACGTGCAGTTGACGGTCTTGTTCATTCACTTGCGGCCACCTTTCCTATTAAGGACCTTGGGCCGTTGGAGTACTTTCTTGGCTTGGAAGCGTCGTACAATTCAGGGGGTATGACCTTGACACAACGGAAGTATGCCTTGGATCTTTTACACCGTGTGAACATGGAGAATTGTAAGTCCACTTCCATACCGTTGTCTACCTCCGACCAGCTTGCACGGGTGTCTGGACAGCCTCTCGGTGCCGATGATTCTTTCCGGTATCGCAGTGTCGTTGGTGGATTGCAGTATTTGACTCTCACTCGCCCAGACATTTCATTTGCAGTGAACAAGGTATGCCAGTTTCTCTCACAGCCCATTGATGTTCATTGGGAAGCTGTTAAGCGCATCCTGCGCTATGTAAAGGGAACATTGCAAACTGGACTGAAGTTTCGGAAGGCTGTCTCCAACAACATTAGTATTTTCACTAACGCAGACTGGGCCAGGTGTCCTGATGATCGACGATCCACTGGAGGCTTTGCCATCTTTGTTGGCCCAAATCTCATCTCCTGGAGCTCTAAGAAGCAACCGACGGTTTCGAGATCTAGTACGGAGGCTGAGTACAAGGCTCTGGCAAATGGAGCTGCTGAGGCCATTTGGGTAGAATCACTACTCAAGGAGCTTGGTGTTTCCCAGCAGCGTGTTCCTGTTCTATGGTGTGATAATTTAGGAGCCACATATCTGACTGCCAACCCAGTTTTTCATGCACGCACCAAGCACATTGAGATTGATTTCCACTTTGTGCGTGAGCGTGTTGCTTCTGGAGCTCTTGATGTCAGGTTCATTTCTTCTAATGATCAACTGGCTGACGTGTTTACCAAACCAGCCACTCGACAGATGCTAGACCGTTTTAGTACCAATCTAAACCTTGTACAGAGTAGAAGTTCAGATTGAGGGGGTATGTTAAAATAGGTCTAGCGTGTCATGTACACGTATTATGTACATATGTAACTTGTATGCTGATCATATATATATAGAAGGACGTGGAGAGGCATTGCCCCACGGAAAACCCTAAACCTATTCTCAAACTCAGACTGTCATTAAGTTTGCGTCAAATTTATTGTTTCATTTTGGAACAGTGTACTTTCATGAGTATTTTTCTAACGAGTACATATAATACTTGAACAGATAATCTTACAAAATGGAAGTACCGAGGAATTAATATATAGAAGTTACGACCGTTGTTTAGGGTGATCTCTGAAGATGGATTGCAGGTAAGCAAATTAATAATTTAGTACTGATCTTGTTTCTGTTGACACTTCATTTTACTCAATCTTTCGTATTAACCATAAGCTTACAGGATACCATGTTGGAATCATGTTCTCCTTTGATTTGTGTTCTCTTTGATTTATGTTGGTTGTTATGGAATCATGATTTTTTCTTTTTAATTTTTACACTTTTTAAAGCATAGTGAATTTTGTGATTGTAAGATTTTTGTGGTGTTGCCATGAAACTAGAATAATTTACTGAAATTGTTCGGTAGTGCAGTTTTATGGTATTCAGTGGCTTAGCCTTCAGTTAAATCATACATTATGTAAACAATAAACATAGAACTTTTGAATTTTTGGATAGGTGGAAAACTCTGTGCCCTACATCCCACACACAGGGTGCTAAAAAATGTCCTCTCCCCGCTGCACCTCTCCTCTTCTTTGCTCACTCCTCTTGGTAACTCTAAGAAGATTTTAATCTGTTTTGTTTATATGCACATACGGTCTTTGTGATTAGGGGTCAAATGTTTGGTTAACTTATGGACTGATTGGAATGATTAGAAAAATACGAATCACATCACAGGAAGCCGTAATATACAGTTTTACCTTCAGCTTGAATAAATACACATTGTTCAGTTCATATTTGACTCCAATAGTTGTACTTCCATATAACAGACTTGTCCAAGTTAAACCACAAGAATGTCATGGGCTTGCTTGGCTACCACGGAGAAGGGCATTCTTTCACCGGCGCTGTCGATTGCTAGCAAACTGTCGATTGTGTCGTTGATTGATATGCAGACTTGCTGTTTTTCGTTCAGTTTAAGGGCTCTCTAGGCTTAAGATCTTTCTAGGATAATTGCGTCATTGAATCTAAAGGTATATGATCGGTTTCTCAGCTCATGCATCGATATGCATTTGTTTCTTGCCTGACTTGTCCTACATTTGTGAGGTTGTTGAGGAAGTTCAGTTCTTGCAGGAGGCGCAAAACTTGAGTTGCCTACATATGAGTTTGCCAGTTCGCCGAAACTTAGAATAAAGAAGGGAACTTTCTCAGTTTTGTTGTTTTTGCTCTTCTCAGATTTTAGGCTGGGTGTATTAACATATATGCCACACACTAAATTTAGATCTCAGTGCAAGTTTAAATAGGGATGAATCACTGTGCCATGTTGAAAAATTAGAACTACAGAGAAGAAAGGAAATTATTAAAGAAGGGGTATAGTTGATTAGGTTGTTGTGGTGTTTCTTTGTAAATAACAACATTCTAACTTGCGGGTTTAATCTAGGTATGTGGGATATAGGAGATACAAGGAGAGATATTTCAGTTGCAATCGAGCTTTATTTCAAAGTGAAACATGGTAGACATGCATAGCATGCTGGTGTTTTACTCTATGCTTCTGGGCCGCCATGGTGTCAATTTTGAACTTGCAAAACGAACTGTAAAATATTTTAATGCCTTGGGGCATGAAGTTCTCTTTACCTGCTCTGACTGCTTCATCTCTGTTTATGTAGCAGGTTCTACGATCTCCTGTGTTGCTGCATCTTGGTCTTCTGTTGCTTGAGGTTTGCTTCCTTTTTTCTAGACACATGCGTATTCTTTCTAGCTACATCCATGATTTCCTTTTACTCACGGAATAATAGTTTAGTTATATTGATTAGTAGCATTTATATTTTACTAGGTACATACTAGGAACATGCTTCTTTAGTGTGGACTTCTCTCTTTTTTGCGAGAAGTGTGCCTTGTCTGATCTGACAATTATCTTATTTTCTGTTGCATTAAACTAAACTGTAAAATATTTTAATGCCTCTGATCATAGCCTAATTTATCCACAAAAGGAACTGCCGCGTTTGTTTCTGTGCATCAGCAGTCGAACTCATTCTTCCAATTGGCTGGAACAACGTCGTTTCTGCAGATGGCGAAATCGTCAGACTACCTTGCTACAGTGGTGCCCCAGACTGCCAGAAGCGACTTTACTAGCGATCTTTTAAATTTGGGGGATTATATGTAGTACTGGTGGTATGACTGCGGCAATGCCTGTTGTGTCTATGAAAAGCAAAGCATCCTATAATTATTAGTGAAAGATGCGCGTTCTCTTTTTGAGCAGGGTAGATGACATGCTGGACATGCTAATTATAGTTAGTCGAAGTTTGTCTGGGTGACATGCCTTTGGGTCACGATGGCATGACATTTTGTGAACAACTGGTTCATATAAGTTGATGGAAGATTTAATTGATCTTTAGACATTTACATGGTCAGCATCCTGCTTTTGAAGTATCTCTGTTCATATTTCAGCATATTTGTTCTTTTTGTTACCAGGTAGCACCTGACATCGACAGCTGCGACGTCAGGAACTCCCTCGCAATTGCCGAATATGTCGCTGAAATTTACAGCTTCTACAGACGGACCAAGGTAATTATCTGCTTGGAACCCCGTCGAAGTTATTTACAGAGTTCTGACCTTGTATGGCAATAATAATCTCATTGCCAAATTCGTTGTGCTGTACGATTTGAGTTGTTAGCCCCCACCTACATGACACACCAAACTAATATCAATGAGAAAAGGCGTATTTTTCTGATTGACTGGTTGTTTGAGGTAAGGATTCCATTCGATGATTGGTGGATTGGGCAAAGTAGTCTATCTTAGGATTCTCTGGAATGTAAAGTTCTTACAAACCCCAATGTCATGATTGTCCAATGCAGTGCAGTACAAGCTTGAGGTACTGGGTGAAACACTATTCCTTGTTGTCAACATCATTGATAGATCAATGCATAGAAAAACATGTCTCAAGTTTTCTCTTGAATGGAACCTGCAAGTTTCTCATCTGTTTAGTGAAGCTTACCTTTTCAGAAAATAGATAAAGATCCTTTTCAGTTTGAATAAACTATAAAGGAATCTTTTCAGAAAATAGTAGAGATCCTGCTCAACGGTGTTGTACTTGTACATACTGAAATTGTAGGCCAGACAGTCTACAAGATGATCAGGATGAATGTATCTCCAGGGTAAAAGAGCAACCATTGTGCATGCCGTTTGGTTGGAAATAATATTTCCTTTAAAACATATGCACTATATTTCCTTTAAAATGTGTGAGTGCATTCTTGGCATCTGACATTGCCAAACCCGACATTCATTCTTGTTAAGAACTACTATAAGAATATGATAGTATGAGAGACAGGTAGGCAAGCTGCATTTGATTGGGAGTAGATGTATCTCTGAAAAATGAATTAGTAGAGACGTGCGTTGCACGTGCAAGCTTACTAGTTGGGAGAAGGCGAATTCGAACTCGGGACGTAACCACCAAACTGTTGGTTGCCGCAACCACTAGAACGAGCTGCCATACTTTTCCATTTACCGAAAGAAGCACTATTTGACCATTCTTACAGTAGTACACTAAATATATACTCTGTAGTGTCAAAAAAATGTCTTACATTATGGGATGGAGGAAGTATTATATATCCGATATTAGTTATCTAAAACTAAATTCACAAAACATATATCGGTCACTTATTCTAGAAAAAGTTCATCGTATTTGAAAAAAATTCATTAAATTTGGAAGGAAAGTTTATAAATTTTGAAAAAGTTCATCAAATTTGAAAAATGTTCATCAAACTTCAAAAAATTCATCGCATTATGAAACAAGTTCATCGGTTTTCAAAAATAGTTCATCAAAAAAGGAAAAAAGTTCATCCATTTTGAAAAAAATTCATCAATTTTGAAAAAAAAGTTCACAAGTTTTAATAAAGTTCATCAAACTTCGAAAAGGTTCTTGAATTATGAAAAATATTCATTGATTATAAAAAAAACTTATCCAAAAATGGAAAAAGCTCATCAATTTCGAAAAAAAGTTCATCGATTTGAATAAAAGTTCACTAATTTGAATTTTTTTTCATCTAAGAAGGAATAAGAAAAAAAAATTGAAAATAAAAAACCGAATAGGAAAAAGGAAAAGAAGAAAGTGGAAAGAATAAAAGAAGGAAATGTATGTAACTTATCACTATAGCCTAAGTGGACGGATCGTTAGTGCACTGCAAGTAGACGCGGGACATCCCTAGTTCGATTCTCCTCGTGGGCACATTTTTGCGTTTCAGAAAACTAGAGAACATGTTAGTTGGGCCGGCCCAGGACGGAGGGCTGCAGGCGGCCGTTTGCCAAATACATACAAACGGGCGCCTGAAGCGCTAAATAGGAAGCGCCTCCTTTATTTAGGGAGCTTTTAGTTCTCAAAAAAATAAAATAAAAGAAGGGAGCTCCTAAGTGGCACCTTCAGCGCCACTTGAGGAACGGGCGCACATGGTGCTTCTGCGCTGGGCTGGCCCATGCACACTGCGCTTCAGAGAAAAAGTAATTGAAACTAATTTCTGCAACAAAGCTAATATTGCAAAAAAAGAATATTCACCTTTATACATGTGTTATTGATTTTTTTGCAACATTACTAATGCTGCAGATGAAGGAAATATGCCTTAGAGGCAATAATAAAGTTGTTATTTATATTTCCTTATATCATGATAAATGTTTATTATTCATGCTAGAATTGTATTAACCAAAAATTTGATACATGTGTGAATACATAGATAAAACACAGTGTCCGTAGTATGTCTTTACTAGACTAGCTCGTTAATCAAAGATGGTTAAGTTTCCTGACCATAGACATGTGTTGTCATTTGATGAACGGGACCACATCATTAGAAGAATGATGTGATAGACAAGACCCATTCGTTAGCTTAGCATAATGATCGTTAAGTTTTATTGCTATTGTTTTCTTCATGACTTATACATATTCCTTTGACTATGAGATTATGCAACTTCCGAATACCGGAGGAACACCTTGTGTGCTATCAAACGTCACAACGTAACTGGATGATTATAAAGATGCTCTACAGGTGTCTCCGAAGGTGTTTGTTGGGTTCGCATAGATCGAGATTAGGATTTGTCACTCCGAGTATCGGAGAGGTATCTCTGGGCCCTCTCGGTAATACACATCATGATAAGCCTTGCAAGCAATGTGACTAATGAGTTAGTTACGAGATGATATATTACGGAACGAGTAAAGAGACTTGCCGGTAACGAGATTGAACTAGGTATGAAGATACCGAAGATCAAATCTCGGGCAAGTAACATACCGATGACAAAGGGAATGACGTATATTGTCATTGCGGTTTGACCGATAAAGATCTTCGTAGAATATGTAGGAACCAATATGAGCATCCAGGTTCCGCTGTTGGTTGTTGATCGGAGATGTGTCTCGGTCATGTCTACATAGTTCTCGAACCCGTAGGGTCAGCACGCTTAACGTTCGATGACGATTTGTATTATGAGTATGTGTTTTGGTGACGGAAGATTGTTCGAAGTCTCGGACGAGATCACGGAAACTATGAGGAGTCTAGAAATGGTCGAGAGGTAAAGATTGATATATTGGACAATAGTATTTAGACACCGGAATGGTTTCGGGACGTTTCGGATATTTATCGGAGTACCGAGGGGTTACCAGAACCCCCCCGGGGAAGTAATGGGCCAACATGGGCCATATAGGGAAGAGAGAGGGGAGCCCACAAGGGGTTGGCTCCCCCCCTGGGCTGTCTGAATTGGACAAGGGGAAGGGGGTGTGCCTCCCTTTTCCTTTTCCCCTCTCCCTCTCCTTCCCTCTTTCCGCCTCCATGAGAAGGGAAAAAGGGGGGGGGGGGCGAATCCTACTAGGACTCGAGTCCTAGTAGGACTCTGCCCCTCATGGCACGCCCCTGGTGGCCGACCTCCGCCTCTCCCTCCTTTATATATGTGGGAAGGGCACCCCTTGGAGACACACCAATTGTTCCAAGCCGTGTGCGGCGTCTCTCTCCACGGTTTACTCCTCCGGTCATATTCACATAGTGCTTAGGCGAAGCCCTGCGCGGATCACATCACCATCACCATCACCACACCGTCATGCTGACGAAACTCTCCCTCGACCCTCTGGTGGATCAAGAGTTCAAGGGACGTCATCGAGCTGAACGTGTGCTGAACTTGGAGGTGTCATACGTTCGGTACTTGATCGGTTGGATCGCGAAGACGTTCGGCTACATCAACCGCGTTATACTAACGCTTCCGCTTTTGGTCTACGAGGGTATGTGGACACACTCTCCCACTCTCGTTGCTATGCATCTCCTAGATAGATCTTGTGTGATCGTAGGATTTTTTTTGAAATTGCATGCTACATTCCCGAACAGTATCTCTACTTGGTGCGGAATTTTTGGCTAGCAAAGATGGGGGGCAAGCACCACATGTTGAAGGATCTATGACAATATAACTTCTATGTGAATATGAACAAACATAAATCATTATGTTGTCTTCCTTGTCCAACGTCAACAATTTTGGCATATAATATTTTGATGGGGCTCACAATCACAAAATATTTCCAAGATAGTGTATTTGCACGCGAAAGTTCTCTTCCTTCTACTAATCATTCATGAATTGCTTGTATGACCAATATTGTGATTGTCAAGCTTCAAAAGATTTCACTTTCTAAACCCAATGTGAAGCTACCACTAGGCATGATATGAACATATAATTTCAACTTCATGATATTCAATTCATTCAACAATTTACTCATAGAATATAAGTGAAGCACGAGAGTAAATGACAAACTACTCCAAAGATATAAGTGAAGATCATACGAGTAGTTAAGTAAATGGGTAGCTAATTGAGGACTCTCTCTTATTAAAAGAACTTTCAGATCTAAGTATTTTATTAAAAAAGCAAGCAAAACAAAACAAATAACATTTTAAGAATAGCACACATCATGTGAAGAAGCAAAAACTTAGGCTCAACCAATACTAACCGATAATTGTTGGTGAAGAAAGGTGGGATGCCTACCGGGGCATCCCCAAGCTTAGATACTTGAGACTTCTTGAAATACTAACTTGGGATGCCTTGGGAATCCCCAAGCTTGATCTCTTGTGTCTTATTCATTCCTCTTATATCACGGTTTCCCTAAATCTTAAAAACTTCATCCACACAAAACTCAACAAGAACTCGTAAGATAAGTTAGTATAAATCAATGCAATAACCTTATCATCCTCTACTGTAGCAAATCACTAAAATTATAATTTAACATTGCACACTAAATGCCTCTGCATATTTAATACTCCTATCCTCAAATAGAATAATTAAACATGCAAACATATGCAAACAATGCAAACATAACAGCAATTTGTCAAAACAGTACAATATGTAAAGAATGCAATATTCTTCATACTTCCCTAACTCAAACAATTCTAAAAAATTACAGCACTGTAGAAAATTTGTTAAAGCTTACTATGCAAAAACTTTCAACCTTTTATCACATTCTGACTTTTCTAGAGAATTTTTTCAACAACAGTAAACTTTCTGTTTTGAAACAACATGTAGATTAGCAAAATAAGCATGGCAAAGGCTGCCATTGCCACTTTTATTGAAATAAAAGATGGAAACCATTATTCTAAATAACATAAAGCAAATCCTAACAAAATAAATTAATGCTCCAAGTAAAACACATATCATGTGACGAATAAAAACATAGCTCCAAGTGAGGTTACCGATAATGTTGGAGACGAAAGAGGGGATGCCTTCCGAGGCATCCCCAAGCTTAGTTGCTTGGATCTTCCTTGAATATTACCTTGGGGTGCCTTGGGCATCCCCAAACTTAGGGTCTTGTCAGTCCTTATTCTCCTCATATCAACATCTCACCCAAAACTTGAAAACTTCAATCACACAAAACTTAACGGAACATCATGAGATAGGTTAGTATGATAAAGAGCAAACCATTTCACTTTGGTACTGTCAAAGACAAGATTCATAATTTTTTCCACACAATGCCTATTGTAACTTATCATTCCTGCAATTTATATTGAGCAATATAAGCCATAGAAACTAGGAAACAAGCAAACTATGCATTGAAAACAGAATCTGTCAAAAACAGAACAGTCTGAAGTAATCTGTACTCCAATCAGACTTTTGTAACTCCAAAAATTGTGAAAAATTAGGACAACATAGAGAATTTGTATATATATTGCCTGTAAAAAATTTAGATCAAAATCAGGTTCAAGTGAATTTTTAAAATTCTTGGACTGAGCGCAAAAGTTTCTGTTTTTACACAGATTCAAGTCAACTACCATCCACACTATCCCAAGGGCTTTACTTGACACTTTATTGAAATAAAAGAAATAAAAGATGATTACTACAGTAGCATAATCACATGAACACAAAAAAAGTAGGTAAAAGTGTTGGGTTGTATCCCAACAAGCGCTTTTCTTTAATGCCTTTTAGCTAGGCATGAAAGATTTCAATGCTGATCACATAAAAGATAAGAATTGGAACATAAAGAGAGCATCATGAATCATAAGTTCCTCTCTCATAATAATTTTCAGTAGCATCATGAATAGATTCATCAATATAACGCCCACATAAATCATTCTTTTCATGATCCACAAGCGTAGAAATTTTATTACTCTCCACATAAGAAACTTTCTTCTCATTCACAATGGTGGGAGTATCATATGAAACTCGAATACTATAAACTCTTTCCACATCAAAAGAGTAATGTTCAGGAGAAGAGTAATCATAACTATGACAAGTTTTATAAATATAATCATCACTACTTTTTATAACACAAGTATCATCACAATAATCATCATAAGTAGCAACTTTGTTCTCATCATAGATAGGAGGCATGCAATCATCATAGCAAATTTGATCATTCAAAGTAGGGGGGCTAAAAAGATCATCTTCATTAAACATAGCATCCCCAAGCTTGGGACAAACATTAATTGCAGCAATTAAATTCTCAAACATGTCATTCTCATCAAACAAAGCATCCCCAAGCTTGTGGATTGGCATATCATAAGCATAATTACTCTCATCATTAATAGTATGAATAGCACCAACGGTATAAAAATTGCTATCATCATAATTTCCCAAGTTGGTGCCAAAAATATTTCCAAGATTATAAGAAGTATCATTATCTTCCCAATCATAATCATCCCAACAAGCAGTAGGCATAACAAAATCATCATCAATAGTGCTCTCGGACATTGTGCCATAAGACAAAAAGCAATATCGTCATCAAGTGCATCATCTTCCACAATTATTTTTTACTCATTTTCATGAGGCACAACAATAATAGGAGCAACATTATTTGGGAGAGATACCTTTTTACCTTTATTCTTTCTTCTTTTCTTCTTCTTCACCACCTCATGTGTGGGTTTAATTAATTATTTCGAGCTTCATATTGATGAGATTGGTTGAATAGGAAGCTCCTTCTCGTCACCTATTTCATCATGAGAGAAAATAGGAGGGAAAGTGGAAATCTTTACCCTTTCATTAGTATTCCTTTTATATTCTATTGGTTTCCCCATCTTTCTATAGTTGGCAATATAAGCATTCTCATTGCAATTTTTTGCAAAACATATAGATTTTTTTTGAATAGTTTCAATGTCGTCCATGAGAATGAATACTTCAAACCAACTATTTTTATGTGTCAATTCTTCAGTCCCCAAAAATAAACAAAGTTCATTATAAAGTTCTAGGGTGATCAGGTTATTGCAATATTTGGATATGATTCGATCATGAAAAATCATCCATTGGAAGTTAACATGACCATCCTTATTGCAAAGTTCACAAGTAATAGGACAAAGAGAACACAATTTTGTAGCAAATTCATCTATCACTATGAGCAAAGAATTGGTTCTATCATGTTTATGCTTCTTACAAAATCTATCTTCCCTATAAGGCACGTCTTCACAAACTTTATGCACTCCAAAAAAATTGACATGCTTATACGAAACATTTTTGTCATGACTTGTGCAATCATCATTAACATCTTGGATATTCAAAGAATTCATACTAACAACATTGTACTCATGCTCATCATTCAAATATTTTGTGCCAAACATTTTATTGACTTCTTCTTCTAACAATTGAGCACAATTTTCCGATCCATCATTTTCAAGAAAGATATTATAAAGATGATCAATAATATGATGCAACCTCAATTCCATTTTTTTGTAGTTTTATTTTTATAAACCAAACTAGTGATAAAACAAGAAACTAAATGATTCAATTGCAAGATCTAAAGATGCACCTTCATGCACTCACCTCCCCGGCAACGGTGCCAGAAAAGAGCTTGATGTCTACTACTCAACTTGTTCTTGTAGACTTGTGTTGGGCCTCCAAGCGTAGAGTTTTGTAGGACAGTAGCAATTTTCCCTCAAGTGGATGACCTAAGGTTTATCAATACGTGGGAGGCGTAGGACGAAGATGGTCTCTCTCAAACAACCCTGCAACCAAATAATAAAAAGTCGGTTGTGTCCCCAACACACCAAATACAATGGTAATTTGTATAGGTGCACTAGTTTGGCGAAGATATGGTAATAAAAGCATAGCAATGATAGTAGATATTGAATTTTTTGATAGGAACAATAAAAAACAGCAAGGTAGCAATTGATAAAACGGAGCACAAACGATATTGCAATACTTGAAAATGAGGCCTAGGTGAAGGAAATATGCCCTAGAGGCAATAATAAAATTATTATTTATTTCCTTATATCATGATAAATGTTTATTACTCATGCTAGAATTGTATTAACCGGAAACATAATACATGTGTGAATACATAGACAAACATAGTGTCACTAGTATGCCTCTACTTGACTAGCTCGTTGATCAAAGATGGTTGAGTTTCCTAACCATAGACATGCGTTGTCATTTGATTAACGGGATCACATCATTAGGAGAATGCTGTGATTGACTTGACCCATTCCATTAGCTTAGCACTTGATCGTTTAGTATGTTGCTATTGCTTTCTTCATGACTTATACATGTTCCTACAACTATGAGATTATGCAAATCCCATTTACCGAGGAACACTTTGTGTGCTACCAAACGTCATAACGTAACTGGGTGATTATAAAGGAGCTCTACAGGTGTCTCCAAAGGTACATGTTGAGTTGGCATATTTCGAGATTAGGATTTGTCACTCCGATTGTCGGAGAGGTATCTCTGGGCCCTCTCTGTAATGCACATCACTATAAGACTTGCAAGCAATGTAGCTAATGAGTTAGTTACGGAATGATGCATTACGTAATGAGTAAAGAGACTTGCCGGTAACGAGATTGAACTAGGTATTGAGATACCGATGATCGAATCTCGGGCAAGTAACATACCAATGACAAAGGGAACAACATATGTTGTTATGCGGTTTGATCGATAAAGATCTTCATAGAATATGTGGGAGCCAATATGAGCATCCAGGTTCCACTATTGGTTATTGACCGGAGACGTGTCTCGGTCATGTCTACATAGTTCTCGAACCCGTAGGGTCCGCACTCTTAAAGTTAGATGACGGTTATATTATGGGTTTATATGTTTTGATGTACCGAAGACAGTTCGGAGTCCCGGATGTTATCACGGACATGACGAGGAGTCTCGAAATGGTCGAGACATGAAGATTGACATATTGGACGACTATATTCGGACACCGGAATGGTTCCGGGGGTTATCGGATGTATACCGGAGTACCGGGGGTTACCGGAACCCCTCGGGGGATTAATTGGCCACATGGGCCCAAAGTGGAGCAGAGGAGGGGCGGCCAGGGCAGTTCGCGCCCCCCTTCCCCTCTTGTCCGAATAGGACAAGGAGGGGGGGCCTTTCCTTCCTCTCCTCTCTCCCTTCCTTCCCTCTCTCCTACTTGGACAAGGAAAGGAGGGAGTCCTACTCCCGGTGGGAGTAGGACTCCTCCCTGGCGCGCCTCCTCCTGGCCGGCCGCCCCCTCCCCCTTGCTCCTTTATATACGGGGGCGGGGGGCACCTCTAGACACAATAATTGATCCTTGAGATCTATTAGCCGTGTGCGGTGCCCCCCTCCACCATATTCCACCTCGATAATATCGTAGCGGTGCTTAGGCAAAGCCCTGCGTCGGTAGAGCATCATCATCGTCACCACGCCGTCGTGCTGATGGAACTCTCCCTCAAAGCTCGGTTGGATTGGAGTTCGAGGGACGTCATCGAGCTGAACATGTGCTGAACTCGAAGGTGCCGTGCGTTCGGTACTTGATCGGTCGGATCGTGAAAAGGTACGACTACATCAACCGTGTTGTGCTAACGCTTCCTCTTTCGGTCTACGAGGGTACGTGGACAACACTCTCCCCTCTCGTTGCTATGCATCACCATGATCTTGCGTGTGCGTTGGATTTTTTTTGAAATTACTACGTTTCCCAACAGTGGCATCCGAGCTTGGTTTTATGCGTAGATGTTATATGCACGAGTAGAACACAAGTGAGTTGTGGGCGATACAAGTCATACTGCTTACTAGCATGTCATACTTTGGTTCGGCGGTATTGTTGGATGAAGCGGCCCGGACCGACATTACGCATACGCTTACGCGAGACTGGTTCTACCGACGTGCTTTGCACATAGGTGGCTGGCGGGTGTCAGTTTCTCCAACTTTAGTTGAACCGAGTGTGGCTACGCTCGGTCCTTGAGAAGGTTAAAACAACACTAACTTGACGAATTATCGTTGTGGTTTTGATGCGTAGGTAAGAACGGTTCTTGCTCAGCCCGTAGCAGCCACGTAAAACTTGCAACAACAAAGTAGAGGACGTCTAACTTGTTTTTGCATGGCATGTTGTGATGTGATATGGTGAAGACATGATGCTATATTTTATTGTATGAGATGATCATGTTTTGTAACCGAGTTATCGGCAACTGGCAGGAGCCATATGGTTGTCGCTTTATTGTATGCAATGCAACCGCCCTGTAGTTGCTTTACTTTATTACTAAGCGGTAGCGATAGTTGTAGAAGCAATAGGTGGTGAAACAACAACGATGCTACGATGGAGATCAGGGTGTCGCGCCGGTGACGATGGTGATCATAACGGTGCTTCGGAGATGGAGATCACAAGCACAATATGATGATGGCCATATCATATCACTTATATTGATTGCATGTGATGTTTATCCTTTATGCATCTTATTTTGCTTTGATTGACGGTAGCATTATAAGATGATCTCTCACTAAATTTCAAGGTATAAGTGTTCTCCCTCAGTATGCACCGTTGTGAAAGTTGTTCGTGCCGAGACACCACGTGATGATCGGGTGTGATAGGCTCTACGTTCAAATACAACGGGTGCAAAACAGTTGCACACGCAGAATACTCAGGTTAAACTTGACAAGCCTAGCATATACACATATGGCCTCGGAACACTGAGACCGAAAGGTCGAGCGTGAATCATATAGTAGATATGATCAACATAGTGATGTTCACCATTGAAAACTACTCCATCTCACGTGATGATCAGACATGGTTTAGTTGATTTGGATCACGTGATTGCTTAGATGATTAGAGGGATGTCTATCTAAGTGGGAATTCTTAAGTAATATGATTAATTGAACTTAAATTTATCATGAACTTAGTACCTGATAGTATTTTGCTTGTCTATGTTTGTTGTAGATAGATGGCTCGTGCTGTTGTTCCGTTGAATTTTAATGCGTTTCTTGAGAAAGCTAAGTTGAAAGATGATGGTAGCAATTACACGGACTGGGTCCGTAACTTGAGGATTATCCTCATTGATGCACAGAAGAATTATGTCCTGGAAGCACCGTTGGGTGCCAGGCCTGCTGCAGATGCAACTGACGATGTTAAGAACGTCTGGCAGAGCAAAGCTGATGACTACTCGATAGTTTAGTGTGCCATGCTTTACAGCTTAGAACTGAGACTTGAACGATGTTTTGAACGTCATGGAGCATATGGGATGTTCTAGGAGTTGAAGTTAATATTTTAAGCAAATGCCCGGGTTGAGAGATATGAAGTCTCCAATAAGTTCTATAGCTGCAAGATGGAGGAGAATAGTTCTGTCGGTGAACACATACTCAAAATGTTTGGGTATTGCAATCACTTGATTCGACTGGGAGTTAATCTTCCTGATGATAGTGTCATTGACAGAATTCTTCAATCACTGCCACCAAGCTACAAGAGCTTCGTGATGAACTATAATATGCAAGGAATGAACAAGACTATTCCCGAGCTCTTGGCAATGCTAAAAGCTGCGGAGGTAGAAATCAAAAAGGAGCATCAAGTGTTGATGGTCAACAAGACCACCAGTTTCAAGAAAAAGGGTAAAGGGAAGAAGAAAGGGAACATCAAGAAGAACGACAAACAAGTTGCTGCTCAAGAGAAGAAACCCAAGTCTGGACCTAAGCCTGAGACTGAGTGCTTCTACTGCAAGCAGACTGGTCACTGGAAGCGGAGCTGCCCCAAGTATTTGGTGGATAAGAAGGATGGCAAGGTGAACAAAGGTATATGTGATATACATGTTATTGATGTGTACCTTACTAATGCTCGCAATAGCACCTGGGTATTTGATACTGGTTCTGTTGCTAATATTTGCAACTCAAAACAGGGACTAAGGATTAAGAAAAGATTGACTAAGGACGAGGTAACAATGCGCGTGGGAAATGGTTCCAAAGTCGATGTGATCGCAGTCGGCACGCTACCTCTACATCTACCTTCGGGATTAGTTTTGAACCTGAATAATTGTTATTTGGTGCCAGCGTTGAGCATGAACATTATATCTGGATCTTGTTTGATGCGAGACGGTTATTCATTTAAAATCAGAGAATAATGATTGTTTTATTTATATGAGTAATATCTTTTATGGCATGCACCCTTGAAGAGTGGTCTATTTTTATTGAATCTTGATAGTAGTGATACACATATTCATAATGTTGAAGCCAAAAGATGCAGAGTTGATAATGATAGTGCAACTTATTTGTGGCACTGCCATTTGGGTCATATTGGTGTAAAGCGCATGAAGAAACTCCATACTGATGGACTTCTGGAATCACTTGATTATGAATCACTTGGTACTTGCGAACCATGCCTCATGGGCAAGATGACTAAAGCACCATTCTCCGGAACTATGGAGCGAGCAACAGATTTGTTGGAAATCATACATACTGATGTATGTGGTCCAATGAACATTGAGGCTCACGGCGGGTATCGTTATTTTCTCACCTTCACAGATGATTTGAGCAGATATGGGTATATCTACTTAATGAAACATAAGTCTGAAACATTTGAAAAGTTTAAAGAATTTCAGAGTGAAGTGGAAAATTATCATAACAAAAAAATAAAGTTTCTACGATCTGATCATGGAGGAGAATATTTGAGTTACGAGTTTGGTTTACATTTGAAGCAATGCGGAATAGTTTCGCAACTCACGCCACCCGAAACACCACAACGTAATGGTGTGTCTGAATGTCGTAATCGTACTTTACTAGATATGCTGCGATCTATGATGTCTCTTACTGATTTATTGCTATCGTTTTGGGGTTATGCTTTAGAGACGGCTGCATTCACGTTAAATAGGGCACCATCAAAATCCGTTGAGACGATGCCTTATGAACTATGGTTTGGCAAGGAACCAAAGTTGTCGTTTCTTAAAGTTTGGGGCTGCGATGCTTATGTGAAGAAAATTCAACCAGATAAGCTCGAACCCAAATCGGAGAAATGTGTCTTCATAGGATACCCAAAGGAGACTATTGGGTACACCTTCTATCACAAATCTGAAGGCAAGACTTTTGTTGCTAAATTTGGATCCTTTCTAGAGAAGGAGTTTCTCTCGAAAGAAGTGAGTGGGAGGAAAGTAGAACTTGATGAGGTAACTGTACCTGCTCCCTTATTGGAAAGTAGTTCAACACAAAAACCGGTTCCTGTGAGAACCACACCAATTAGTGAGGAAGCTAATGATATTGATCATGAAACTTCAGATCAAGTTACTACCGAATCTCATAGGTCAACCAGAGTAAGATCCACACCAGAGTGGTACGATAATACTATTCTGGAGGTCATGTTACTTGACCATGGCGAACCTACAAACTATGAGGAAGCGATGATGAGCCCAGATTCCGCAAAATGGCTTGAGGCCATGAAATCTGCGATGGGATCCATGTATGAGAACAAAGTATGGACTTTGGTTGACTTGCCCGATGATCGGCAAGCCATTGAGAATAAATGCATCTTCAAGAAGAAGACTGACGCTGATGGTAATGTTACTGTCTACAAAGCTCGACTTGTTGCGAAAGGTTTTCGACAAGTTCAAGGGGTTGACTACGATGAGACTTTCTACATGGCAGTGCAGCTGTCAGTTGGTGCAGTTCTAAACAAAGCATTGTGGCGGGATCTACATGTGAAGCGGAGTACATAGCTGCTTCAGAAGCAGCAAATGAAGGAGTCTGGATGAAGGAGTTCATATCCGATTAGGTGTCATACCTAGTGCATCGGGTCCAATGAAAATCTTCTATGACAATACTGGTGCAATTGCCTTGGCAAAGGAATCCAGATTTCACAAGAGGACCAAGCACATCAAGAGACGCTTCAATTCCATCCGGGACCAAGTTCAGGTGGGAGACATAAATATTTGCAAGATACATACGGATCTGAATGTTGCAGACCCTTTGACTAAGCCTCTTCCATGAGCAAAACATGATCAGCACCAAGGCTCCATGGGTGTTAGAATCATTACTGTGTAATCTAGATTATTGACTCTAGTGCAAGTGGGAGACTGAAGGAAATATGCCCTAGAGGCAACAATAAAGTTATTATTTATTTCCTTATATCATGATAAATGTTTATTATTCATGCTAGAATTGTATTAACCGGAAACATAATACATGTGTGAATACATAGACAAACATAGTGTCACTAGTATGCCTCTACTTGACTACCTCGTTGATCAAAGATGGTTGAGTTTCCTAACCATAGACATGAGTTGTCATTTGATTAACGGGATCACATCATTAGGAGAATGATGTGATTGACTTGACCCATTCCTTAGCTTAGCACTTGATCGTTTAGTATGTTGCTATTGCTTTCTTCATGACTTATACATGTTCCTACAACTATGAGATTATGCAACTTCCGTTTACCGGAGGAACACTTTGTGTGCTACCAAACATCACAACGTAACTAGGTGATTATAAAGGAGCTCTGCAGGTGTCTCCAAAGGTACATGTTGAGTTGGCGTATTTCGAGATTAGGATTTGTCACTCCAATTGTCGGAGAGGTATCTCTTGGCCCTCTCGGTAATGCACATCACTATAAGCCTTGCAAGCAATGTATCTAATGAGTTAGTTATGGAATGATGCATTACGTAACAAGTAAAGAGACTTCCCGGTAACGAGATTGAACTAGGTATTGAGATACCGATGATCGAATCTCGGGCAAGTAACATACCGATGACAAAGGGAACAACGTATGTTGTTTTGCGGTTTGACTGATAAAGATCTTCGTAGAATATGTGGGAGACAATATGAGCATCCAGGTTCCGCTATTGGTTATTGACCGGAGATGTGTCTCGGTCATGTCTACATAGTTCTCGAACCCGTAGGGTCCGCGCGCTTAAAGTTAGATGACGGTTATATTATGAGTTTATATGTTTTGATGTACCAAAGATAGTTCGGAGTCCCGGATGTGATCACGGACATGACGAGGAGTCTCAAAATGTTCGAGACATGAAGATTGATATATTGTACGACTATATTCAAACACCGGAATGGTTCCGGGAGTTATCGGATGTATATCGGAGTACCGAGGGTTACCGGAACCCCCCCAGGGGATTAATGGGCCACATGGGCCCAAAGTGGAGCAGAGGAGGGGCGGCCAGGGTAGGCCACGTGCCCCCGCCCCCTCTAGTCCGAATAGGACAAGGAGGGGGGCGGCGCCCCCCTTTCCTTCCTCTCCTCTCTCTCTTCCTTCCCTCTCTCCTACTTGGACAAGGAAAGGAGGGAGTCCTACTCCCGCTGGGACTAAGACTCCTCCCTGGCGTGCCTCCTCCGGGCCGGCCGCCCCCTCCCCCTTGCTCCTTTATATACGGGGGCGGGGGGTACCTCTAGACACAACAATTGATCCTTGAGATCTATTAGCCGTGTGCGGTGCCCCCCTCCACCATATTCCACCTCTATAATATCATAGTGGTGCTTAGGCAAAGCCCTGCGTCGGTAGAGCATCATCATGGTCACCACACCGTCGTGCTGATGGAACTCTCCCTCAATGCTCGGCTGGATCGGAGTTCAAGGGACGTCATTGAGATGAACATGTGCTGAACTCGGAGGTGCTGTGCGTTGGGTACTTGATCGGTCGGATCGTGAAGACGTACGACTACATCAACCGCGTTGTGCTAATGCTTCCGCTTTCGGTCTACGAGGGTACGTGGACAACACTCTTCCCTCTCGTTGCTATGCATCACCATGATCTTGCGTGTGCGTAGGATTTTTTTTGAAATTACTACGTTTCCCAACACTAGGGTCCGTACTTACGCTAGTGCAATCTCTCAAAAATGCTAATCTAATTGGATCACATAACCTTCCCTCAACGTGCGATGAAGAATCACTCCAGAGTTCCTATCTAGTGGAGAACATAAGAAGAAATCGTTTGTAGGGTACAAAACCACCTCAAAGCTATTCTTTTCGATCGATCTATCCAAGAGTTCATACTAAAATAACACCAAATAATTTCAGATTCATAATACTCAATCCAACACAAAGAACTTCAAAGAGTGCCCCAAGATTTCTATCGGAGAAACAAAGACGAGAACGTGCATCAACCCTTATGCATAGATTACCCCAATGTCACCTCGGGAATCCGTGAGTTGAGTGCCAAAACACATATCAAGTGAATCAATATGATACCCCATTGTCACCATGAGTATTCATATGCAAGACATATATCAAGTGCTCTCAACTCCATAAAAGTATTCAATCCAATAAAACGAAATCTCAAAGGGAAAACTCAATTCATCACAACAAGATAGAGAGGGGAAAACACCATATGATCCAACTACATTAATAAAGCCCCCGATAAATAAAGATCGTGCCATCAAGAACACGAAAGAGAGAGATTAAACACATAGCTACTGGTACAAACCCTCAGCCCCGAGAGTGGACTACTCCCTCCTCATCATGGTGGCCGCTGGGATGATGAAGATGGCCACCGGTGACGATCTTCCCCTCCGGTAGGGTGCCGAAACGGGTTATAGATTGGTTTCTCATGGCTACAGAGGCTTGCGGCGACGGAACTTCTTATCTAGAGTTACCCCCAGGGTTTTTGGAACATTTGGTGATTTATAGGGCAAAGAGGGGGCGCGGGAGGCCATCGAGGTGGGCACAACCCACCTGGGCGCGCCTGGGCTCCCACGCACGCCCTGGTGGGTTGTGCCCCCCTCGGGGATGAAGGAAATATGCCCTAGAGGCAATAATAAAGTTGTTATTTGTATTTCCTTATATCATGATAAATGTTTATTATTCATGCTAGAATTGTATTAACCAGAAACTTAGTACATGTGTGAATACATAGACAAACAGAGTGTCACTAGTATGCCTCTACTTGACTAGCTCGTTGAATCAAAGATGGTTATGTTTCCTAGCCATAGACATGAGTTGTCATTTGATTAACGGGATCACATAATTAGATAATGATGTGATTGACTTGACCCATTCCATTACCTTAGCACTTGATCATTTAGTAAATTGCTATTGCTTTCTTCATGACTTATACATGTTCCTATGACTATGAGATTATGCAACTCCCAAATACCGGAGGAACACTTTGTGTGCTATCAAATGTCACAACGTAACTGGGTGATTATAAAGATGCTCTACAGGTGTCTCCAATGGTGTTTGTTGAGTTGGCATAGATCGAGATTAGGATTTGTCACTCCGATTGTTAGAGAGGTATCTCTGGGCCCTCTTGGTAATGCACATCACTATAAGCCTTGCAAGCAATGTAACTAATGAGTTAGTTACGGGATGATGCATTACAGAACGAGTAAAGAGACTTGCCGGTAACGAGATTGAACTAGGTATAGTGATACCGACGATCGGATCTCGGGCAAGTAACATACCGATGACAAAGGGAACAACGTATATTGTTATGCAGTTCGACCGATAAAGATCTTCATAGAATATGTAGGAGCCAAGATGGGCATCCAGGTTTCGCTATTGGTTATTGACTAGAGAGGTGTCTCGGTCATGTCTACATAGTTCTTGAACCCGTAGGGTCAGCACGCTTAACGTTCGTTGACAACATAGTATTATATCAGTTATGTATGTTGGCAACCGAATATTGTTCGGAGTCCCGGATGAGATCACGGACATGACGAGGAACTCCAGAATGGTCCGGAGATAAAGATTGATATATGGGATAATAGTGTTTGGTCTTCGGAAAGGTTCCGGAATTCACCGGAAGGGGTTCCGGATGTTTCCCAAAATGTTTGGGTACAAGAACACTTTATTTGGGCCAAAGGGGAAAGCCCACAAGGTTTTTGGAAAGCGCAAAAGGAAGTTTTGCGGAGTCCAGGGGCCAGACGCCAGGGTCCTTGGCGTCTGGGTCCAGACGCCGGGATCCCTGGCATCTGGCCCTGGAGTCCGAGAAGGACTCTTGCCTTTCGGGTGAAACCGACTTTGTGGAGGCTGAGGGAGTCCCGGATTAGGGGGTGTCCGGATGGCCTGACTATGACCTTTGGCCGGACTCCTGGACTATGAAGATACAAGATTGAAGACTTCGTCCCGTGTCTGGATGGGACTTTCCTTGGCGTGGAAGGCAAGCTTGGCGATACGGATATGTAGATCTCCTCCCATTGTAACCGACTCTGTGTAACCCTAGCCCTCTCCGGTGTCTATATAAATCGGAGGGTTTTAGTCCGTAGGACGAACAACAATCATACCATAGGCTAGCTTCCAGGGTTTAGCCTCTCTGATCTCATGGTAGATCTACTCTTGTACTACCCATATCATCAATATTAATCAAGTAGGAGTAGGGTTTTACCTCCATCGAGAGGGCCCGAACCTGGATAAAAACATCGTGTCCCTTGTCTCCTGTTACCATCCGCCTAGACGCATAGTTCGGGACCCCCTACCCGAGATCCGCTGGTTTTGACACCGACATTGGTGCTTTCATTGAGAGTTCATCTGTGTCGTCACCTTTAGGCCCGATGGCTCCTCCGATCATCAACAATGATGCAGTCCAGGGTGAGACTTTTCTCCCCGGACAGATCTTCGTATTCGGTGACTTTGCACTGCGGGCCAATTCGCTTGGCCATCTAGAGCAGATCGAAAGCTACACCCCTGGCCATCAGGTCAGATTCGGAAGTTTGAACTACACGGCCGACGTCCGCGGAGACTTGATCTTCGACGGGTTCGAGCCACAGCCAAGCGCGCCGCACTGTTGCGATGGGCATGATCTAGCTCTGCCGCCGAACAATGCCCCGGAGGCCGCCCCAGTGTCCGCTCTGACCTTTAGCTCGGAGCCGACCGCGCCAATCGAGGATGGATGGTTGGACACTGCCTCGGGGGCTGCAATCTCTACGGCGATCTAGCCGATACCAGCCTTGTCCTTTGCGAAGTCCGTGACTCCAAGGTGCCGGACTCCTTTGCGGACTCCAAACCTTTTGCGCCCCTGCCGATCGAACCCGATTGGGCGCCGATCATGGAGTTTACCGCCGCGGACATCTTTCAGCACTCGCCCTTCGGCGACATCCTGAATTCACTAAAGTCTCTCTCTTTATCAGGAGAGCCCTGGACGAACTATCGTCAGCAAGGTTGGGATGCGGACGACAAAGAAATTCGATAATAACACCCCGGACAGTGCCAAAGACAACCCCCTCCAGCAGGATTCAGCACAGGAGGATGGAGAAGCCATCCCTCGTGAGAGAGCGGCAGACAAAGAGGTGGAGGACGATAATTACATGCCTCCCTCCGAAGACGAGGCAAGCCTCGACGACGACGAATTTGTCGTACCTGAGGATCCCGTCGAACAAGAGCGTTTCCAACGCAGGCTTATGGCCACGGCAAGCAGCCTCAAGAAAAAACAGCAGCAACTTAGAGCTGACCAAGATTTGCTAGCCGACAGATGGACTGAAGTCCTTGCGGCCGAAGAGTGCAGACTCGAACGCCCCTCCAAGAGCTACCCAAAGCGCAGGCTGCTACCCCGATTAGAGGAGGAAGCACTTAAACCTGCATCACCAGTGCACGATGCGGCCGACTGGCCACCTCGTGGCCGCGGCAGAGAGGCCTCTCGGCCATCCACTCAAGCCACACCCCGGCGTTGCTCAAAAAATATTAAGGCACGGGGAAATGCGCCAGATCTGCGAGACATATTGGAGGACAAGGTAAGGCAAACAAGATCGATCTATGGATCGCGTGGGCGCCCCACGACACGTGACGATAACCGTCACGCCGGATATGGCAAATACGGCCAGGCCGAACACAGCAGGCAAAGCTCATATGAGCTACGTCGTGATATAGCCCAGTACAGAGGCGCCGCACGCCCACTATGCTTCACAGACGAAGTAATGGATCATCAAATCCCCGAGGGTTTTAAACCCGTAAACATCGAATCATACAATGGCACAACAGATCCTGTGGTATGGATCGAGGATTATCTCCTTCATATCCACATGGCCCGCGGCGATGATCTACACGCTATCAAATACCTCCCACTCAAGCTTAAAGGACCAGCTCGGCATTGGCTTAACAGCTTGCCAGCAGAGCCAATTGGTTGCTGGGAGGACCTGGAATCCGCATTCCTCGACAATTTCCAGGGCACCCATGTGCGACCACCAGACACCGATGACCTAAGCCACATAATTCAGCAGCCAGAGGAATCAACCAGACAATTTTGGACACAGTTCCTAATCAAGAAAAATTAAATAGTCGACTGTCCGGATGCAGAGGCCCTTGCAGCCTTCAAACATAACATCCGTGATGAATGGCTTGCCCGGCACCTAGGACAGGAAAAGCAGAATTCCATGACAGCCCTCACAACACTCATGAACCGCTTTTGCGCGGGAGAAGATAGTTGGCTAGCTCGTAGTAATAACATGAACAAGAGCCCTGGTAATTCGGATACCAAGGACAACAATGGCAGGTCGTGTCGCAACAAGCACAAGCGCCGCATTAACGGCGACAACACAGAGGACACAACAGTTAATGCTGGATTCAGAGGCTCTAAACCCGGTCAGCGGAAAAAGCCATTCAAAAGAAATACTCCGGGCCCGTCCAGTTTGGACTGAATACTCGATCGCTCGTGCCAGATACACGACACCCCCGAACAACCAGCCAATCACACCAACAGGGATTGTTGGGTGTTCAAGCAGGCAGGGAAGTTAAGTGTCGAAAACAGGGACAAGGGGCTGCATAGCGATGACGAGGAGGAGCCCCGGCCGCCGAACAATAGGGGACAGAAGGGTTTTCCCCCACAAGTGCGGACGGTGAACATGATATACGCAACCCACATCCCCAAAAGGGAGCGGAAGCGTGCACTCAGGGACGTATATGCGTTGGAGCCAGTCCCCCCAAAGTTCAACCCATGGTCCTCCTGCCCGATCACTTTTGATCGAAGGGACAACCCCACTAGCATCCGTCATGGCGGATTCGCCGCATTGGTTCTAGACCCAATCATTGACGGATTTCACCTCACTAGAGTCCTCATGGATGGCGGCAGTAGCCTGAACCTGCTTTATCAGGATACAGTGCGAAAAATGGGCATAGATCCCTCAAGGATTAAACCCACAAAGACGACCTTTAAAGGTGTCATACCAGGTGTAGAGGCCAACTGTACAGGCTCAGTTACACTCGAAGTGGTCTTCGGATCCCCGGATAATTTCCGAAGCGAGGAGTTAATCTTCGACATAGTCCCATTCCGCAGTGGCTATCATGCCCTGCTCGGACGAACCGCATTTGCAAAGTTCAATGCGGTGCCACACTACACATACCTCAAGCTCAAGATGCCAGGCCCTCGAGGAGTCATTATGGTCAATGGAAACACCGAACGCTCTCTCTGAACGGAGGAGCATACGGCGGCCCTCGCGGCGGAAGTACAAAGTAGCCTCTCAAGGCAATTCTCTAGTCCGGCTGTCAAACGTCCGGACACCGTCAAGTGCGCCCGGAGTAACCTACAACAAGACCGCCTGGCACGTTCCGAGCAAGCATAGCAGTGTGGCCCCAACCCTAGCCCTCGCGAGATTGCGAAACCAGTACCACACATACATAATTACGCTCTGGAAATACCATGGGCATAAGGGGAGGGGCACAACCACTGCATGCCCAAAATGCAGCTCAACCGCACTAGGGGCTCCCGATTTTGTCATTTCTCTTTTCTTACTTTCAGGACTCCACTCTCCGGAAGGCCTGTCCGGCAGTACAATCGCCGAACACACGATGCAACAGCCAGGGAGATAGCAAGCCACGTCGAATGTCCAGGTGGTCTCTATAACGAGCTAAATACCTGTCTTACTTAAAGTCTCACAGCTTGCCTCTAGAGGGGGACATGTCAAATAATCCCATCTCTTGCTTATCACACTATTTGTATCGTTCTGCTTTCATAGCAGCCTTTTAATAAACAATACATAGCTCTTGTCTATTCACTTTTTATGTAAATATGTTCAGTTATGACATTATGCAACCGTACACTTTGGTACGGCCGATACACCAGGGGCTCAAGTATCCCAGAAAATGGTGTGAGAAGTCCGAAAACTCTCACGAGTGCGGCACCCCGAACTTATAGCATTATATGCATCGGCTCCGAATCATGTCTTGGGTCAATAGTTGGGTTTTCCCGGCTCCCATGTTTTGGTACCTTACGTTCCGCTATATCGGCTAAGGTAGCGCTGGGAGAACTACTGCGATTGTGCCCCAGTTGAGATGGGTTAAGCACCTCAGTAGAGAAAGCTAAAACTGACCGTCATGATAGTTCGAGAGGTTTTTGAGTCCCTAAAGACTTATGCCGCTTAGAGAGAGGAGCTGGCTTTGTCCGGCCTAGGCGTGGATAGCGCCCCGAACTCGGTCTTCCGAATACTAGGGGCTTCGCTGAAATTTAAAATTATAGAATTCTATGGCTAAGTGAGAGTGATAAAGCATTATAGTCCGATTGCCTTGTTTGTTGTGCTGAGCGCCTCCCTCGAAGGACCCAAGAATGGGAACAAGAGCGCTCAGGTTTATCCTGAACACCCCAGCACTCGTGGCATGGGGGTAGAAGCCGATGACTCGCATCTCTCAGATTTAATAAATGGCCGCACAGAAGGTAATATTTTAAATTCAAAAAGCATTGCTTAGCGCATATGAACAAGTTTTCAGCGCACATGATAACACGAGCGAGTTTACTAAAAAATTACATCCTTGGAGCACTCATTCGCCATAAGGCAGGCACCCTTTAGGACGCCCTCATAATACAATTCGGGCTTGCGATGCTCCTTCCCCTCCGGTGGCCCATCTGTCACCAGCTTCTCAGCATCCATCTTGCCCCAGTGCACTTTAACACGGGCAAGGGCCCTACGGGCGCCTTCGATGCACACGGAGCGCTTGATGATTTCAAGCCATGGACAGGCATCCACCAGCCGCCTCACCAGCCCAAAGTAACTCCCAGGCATGGCCTCCCCAGGCCATAGCCGGCCTATAAGGCCCTTCATGGCCTGTTCGGCTGCCTTATGGAGTTCGACCAACTGCTTCAGCTGGTCGCTCAAGGGCACCGGGTGTCCGGCCTCAGCATACTGGGACCAGAACACCTTCTCCGTCGAGCTCCCTTCCTCGGCTCGATGGAATGCGGCAGCGTCGGACACACTGCGGGGCAGATCTGCGAATGCTCCTGGAGAGCTCCGGACTCGGGTAAGTAACAAGTAATTCACTTTCACGTGCTTGCTTTGCATAAAGAATGCCTTACCCACCGCTATCTTTTTCATCGCCTCAATTTCCTGGAGGGCTTTTTAGGCTTCGGCCTTGGCAGATTTGGCGCTTTCAAGTGCCAAGGAAAGCTCGGACTCTCGAATCTTTGAGTCAAGCTCCAAACTCTCGTGTTTCTTCTCAAGAGCGTGGAGCTCTTGCTGCACCTTCGCCACCCGCGCCTCTTGCTTTTCTCGCTCGGTGCGCTCCACGGCCGCATTGTCTTCGGCCTTGGACAACGCTTCCTTCAGGGTCGCCACCTCGGTTGTGGCCCCTGTAACACTCACGTTGGTCCTGTCATTATTTGCAACCAAATATTTTTATATATTTACATAAGGTACTACTTGCCTTCCTTGTCCTCGAGCTGCTTCTTGGCAAGGCCGAGCTCGTTCTCGGACCGCTCGAGGCTCTGCTTCAATGCATCGACCTCCGCAGTCAGTGCGGTAGAGGCCAGCAGCGCAGCCTACATTCCCATATTGACATATTTATGTTAGACTCCTGCGTATATCTTTTTAGATCCTCAGTCCGGCTTTTCTTTCCAAACACCAAACTGAGCATCAGGGGCTACTGTCTATGCGGTAATATTTTTACATATCTTAAATGCATACCTCAAAGCCTGTTAGAAGGCTAGCATAGGCTTCCGTCAGCCCGCTCTTGGTGGACTGAACCTTCTGGATCACCGCACTCATAATAGTGTGGTGCTCCTCGTCGATGGAGGCGCCGTTAAGCACCTCCAGCAAATTATCCGGTGCCTCCGGTTGGACGGAGGTCACCGGCGTCGTAGGCTTGCCCTTCTTACTACAGGGCCGCCTGCCGGACTCCGGAACCACTGAAGGTTTCGGTGCGGTGTCCGGCCCAGGGCCGGACTTAGAGCCCTTTGGGGTTTTATCCCCTTTGCGCCTGGAGTCCGGGAGGTCGCCTCGCGGCGCCTCCAGGACCACCTCCTCCTGGCTTGGCCTCTTTTGGGACTCCACCTCGGCCTCGTCCGTAGGGCGAGGGGAGGTAGCAGTCGGGAGTGAAAGACTATTCACATCCGATGAGTCCAGGGAGCCGCTCGACGAAGCGTCGAGCCGGGCCTGGGGCGGACTGCATGATTATATTCGGCGTCAGAAGATACTGTGCAATAAAGGAACGCCATGAGTTATTCTGGTATCCGGATACTTACGATTTCGCCAGGGGCTTGGCCCTGGATGGCCACTCCTCTCCGCCGTCATCGGCGCTGGTGGAGTAGTCCGGAAGAAGGGTATTTCCCTTCTTGGACCCTCCGTCCTCCCCAGTTGGGGCGGCCTTCCTTTTCTTTCCTCCCCCCGTTGGAGGGGGAGAGGCTTCTTCTTCCTCCTCCTCGTCTTCGGAGGAGGAGTGCGCTTTGGGGTCGTCGGGCGATGAATCCGACACCACCAGGCGCCGGGAACTCTTTCGAGTTCTCGTGGCCTTCTTCTTGGCCTTCTTCTTCGGCACCACGTGAGGTGCCGGGACCAGCAGCTTCGCCAAGCGTGCATCCGCTGGGCCTTCGGGAAAAGGAGCCGGACAGTCAATCTGTCCGGACGTTTTCTTCCAGTCCTGCCAAAGGAGCGGGAGCTTAGATCCCGCATAGAGTCAAACTATGAAAAACAAGTATCCTGTAAAGGGTAGAACAAGCTTACTGCACTGGCTTGGCGCTTCGCGCAGAATCCGCGATCCTCGGTAATGGGAGGGGAAACCTCGGAGCCCTTGAATAGCACCTTCCAGGCGTCTTCATGCGTTGTGTCAAAGAGCCTGGACAAAGTTTGGTGCTGGGCTGGGTCGAACTCCCACAAGTTAAAAGGCCGTCGTTGACACGGGAGGATCTGGCGGAAGAACATGACCTGGACTACGTTGACAAGTTTGACCTTCTTGTCCACCAGGTTTTGGACGCAGGTTTGGAGTTCGGTCACCTCTTCCGAATTACCCCACAACAGGCCCGTCTCTTTTCAGGAGGTGAGCCGCGTGGGGATGCCAGATTGGAATTCGGGGGCCGCTGCCCATTCAGGGTCACGCGGCTCGGTGATGTAGAACCACCCCGATTGCCACCCTTTGATGGTTTCCACAAAGGAGCCCTCGAGCCATATGACGTTGGGCATCTTGCCCACCATGGCGCCTCCGCACTTCGCTTGCCGGCCACCCACTACCTTCGGCTTGACATTGAAGGTCTTCAGCCATAAGCCGAAGTGGGGTTTGGTGCGGAGGAAGACCTCGCACACGACGATAAACGCCGAGATGTTGAGGATGAAGTTCGGGGCCAGATCGTGGAAATCCAGGCCATAGTAGAACATGAGCCCCCGAACAAATGGTTGGAGTGGGAAGCCCAGTCCGCGGAGGAAATGGGGGAGGAACACCACCCTCTCATGGGGCCTGGGGGTGGGGATGAGCTGCCCCTCATTTGGGAGCCGGTGCGTGATGTGGTTGGACAAGTATCCGGCTTTCCTTAACTTTTTGATGTGCCCCTCCGTGACGGAGGAGGCCATCCACCTGCCTCCCGCTCCAGACATGGCTGGAGGAGGTTGAGGTGGGAAGTGCGGACTTGGGCGCTGGAGCTCGAGTGCGCGGAGATGGATAAGAAAAGGAGGAAGAAGGCGTAGATGGAAAAGGTGGATCCTTATCCCCTTATATGGGCGGACGAAACTATGTGCCCCCACCAGCCTGGTAAAACTCGCTTATCTCCCAAGCACTGTGATTAATGGCACGGCTGGGTTACCCACGCCCGTATTGATGAGAATCCCGGAATAAGGGGACACGATCTCTGCTTCGACAAGACGTGCCAAGGAAACCCCCTCGCTAAACGCGCTGAGGTGGGACAGTAAAACGACTCGAATAAAGGCTTGGCCATGGCATGATGTCACGCTACGGAATACGTCAGCATATTAGATTTGTACAAATATTATTCTCTCTACGGTGGTATGTGGAACTTATTTTGCAGAGCCGGACACTATCCTTGTGTTCAAAATCTTCTATGAAGTATTCGGAGGAGGAACCCGCCTTGCAATGCCGAAGACAATCTGCGCGCCGGACTCGTCGTCATTGAAGCCTGGTTCAGGGGCTACTGAGGGAGTCCCGGATTGGGGGGTGTCCGGATGGCCGGACTATGACCTTTGGCCGGACTCCTGGACTATGAAGATACAAGATTGAAGACTTCGTCCCGTGTCCGGATGGGACTTTCCTTGGTGTGTAAGGCAAGCTTGGCGATACGGATATGCCGACAGAGGCTTTTACTCCAAGTTTCGACCCCAAGGCTCAACATATAAATAGAGGGGTAGGGCTAGCACCCAAGACACATCAAGAAACACCAAGCCGTGTGCCGGCAACCCCGTACCCTCTAGTTTATTCTCCGTCATAGTTTTCGTAGTGCTTAGGGGAAGCCCTACGGAGATTGTTCTTCACCAACACCGTCACCATGTCGTCGTGCTGCCGGAACTCATCTACTACTTTGCCCCTCTTGCTGGATCAAGAAGGCGAGGACGTCATCGAGCTGAAGGTGTGCTAAACACGGAGGTGCCATACGTTCGGTACTTGATTGGGATGAATCATGGAGGTGTACGACTACATCAACCACGTTGATAAACGCTTGTGCTTACGGTCTACGAGGGTACGTAGACAACACTCTCCCCTCTCGTTGCTATGCATCACCATGATCTTGCATGTGCGTAGGATTTTTTTTGAAATTACTACGATCCCCAACAAGGGCACTCCCAGGTGCTTCTCTGGTCCACTGGATGTCTTCTGGTCCATAAAAAATCCACAAAAAGTTTCACGGTGTTTGGACTCCGTTTGATATTGATTTCCTGCAATGTAAAAAACAAGCAAAAAACAGCAACTGGCATTGGGCACTGGGTCAATATGTTAGTCCAAAAATGATATAAAGTTGCTATAAAATGATTGTAGAACATCCAAGAATGATAATATAACAGCATGAATACTTCATAAATTATAGATACGTTGGAGACGTATCAGCTTTTCAGTCCAAAACCTGGGTGATAGTGAGGTTCGTTCTCCTTCGTATGGGCTGACCCCAAAGAAAGCTAGCTTCGAAAACTGAAGCTCTTGATTGAATGCAGGACCATTTGGGCCATACTCAACCGGATATAGAGGAAATGACTCCTGGGGATTCTTTCGATTTTGTTCATCGCTAATTTCCATCAGCTGAACATCATCAGATGCTAGCACATTTTCATTGATTGGCTTTAGTGGAGCAAGAGGAATTTTCATCTTCTCTGGTCCTGATGGCATTTGAGCACTAGTCTGGCCTTCAATTTCTTTCGCTGGAACTCCTTCAACGGCTTTCTAGCTCTCGGGCACTAGGGCCTTTTCTTTCGGTGAACTCTCAATGGTGGGAGGCACGACAACCTCTTCGGACACTTGGGTCTTAACATCTTCTTTTTCGATTTCTTGGGGCCCAACTGGTGGTACGACTTGTTCGTGAGCCATGGGCTCTTCAGCTTTCTTTTCTTCCTCTTCTAGTTGCGAAGCAGTAGAAGCAGGAGCAGGATCAATTTCCATCTGGGTGGGGGCACCAGATGAAGTGACCGGGGGTGGTATTTCCTTGGGTAGCAATTTGCTCCCCCTCAATCTTGTCATCCTCGTTGGATCTGAAGCGCTCAACTTGCATTTCTTTCAGCGGGGATGAAACTGCCTTCTCCATCTCAATCTCTTTATCAATTTTCTCTTCTGGGGCTTGCTGCTTGGGCACGACATTTTCTTTGCCAGTCTTGTTCAAAAAGACATCCATCACATCAGATTTTTGAGCAGCAGTTGTAGGAATGATGACTACCGCAAGCTCAACTTGTTGCATGGTATCTTCCTCGTGACAAGGGGATGGTGGTATCTGCTGTAGAGGAGCACTTGAATCAATGGGAGCATCAATTTCTGTACTCTGAACACGGTGATCTGAGATTGCCTTTGGTTTGCTAGCTTTTGCCAATGCCTTTCTGGCGCTTTTCTTCCTTTAATCTTCGTCGAGCAAGATCTGCCTGACGTTTGATCTCATCATTCCTTCGATCACACATCTCAGAAACATCCAATTTCAGCCGTGAGTGCCATTCAATCTTATTTTTCCTCATGACAGTGAGGGCTTTTGTGAGCTCAAGAATTTCCTTGTTCAGGCTTTTCCTTTCAGAGTCAGTGCTGGCTTCTTTCCTCATTTACTCGAGGAGCTTCTTGTCCTCGATAGCTTGGTTCAGTTCCTTGGTAATCTCTCCTAGCTCAGCAAAGTGTTTTGTTACTAACTAGCAAAGGTCGTGAGTTGCAACGGAGACATAAATATTTTGTAGTTCGATACCAATTATGCGTGACATTTCTGTTAACCTGCATAAGGTCAGAAATTATAGAATAATTATCCGTACAAATAACAATGCACCAGGAGAAACAAAATCACCTTTTTAAGAAGTAAAAAACCCTGAGCCAACATTCATGTAATTTAGGTGCTGAGCTTACTGCTGACGTGTCTTTGTGCATAGTACTCCCTCTGTAAAAAAATATAAGAGCGTTTAGGTCACCAAAATCCCTCTATAAAAATATATAAGAGCGTTTAGGTCAGTAAAATAGTGAATTAAATGCTCTTACATTTTTTTACGGAGGGAGTACTATGCTACATTACACGATGGTGATGATACAAGCAGGAGGAAATTGAGTATTATGGAGTGAACTCTACCAAACAGCCCCAGGACCACTAATGATCAATCTAGATATTTATGTGACCTTCTATATCAAGGCCATTAAGTTTCTTTTGATTGGCCTTACTTCATGTAAAGGGACATCAGATTGTTGATTGATGCCGAGCTCGTCCATCTTGTGATAAAGGTATGTTGCTTTCTCTTCTTTTTTAGATGAGCAATAACAGTTCAGAAGTGCACCATAGGTTCGATGGTTCTTGGCCAACAAATTATTTTTCAGCTACCTCAATGACATGTACTTTCTAAATGAGGTCCAAACGTTTTCCATGGTCAGTGTACGTCATGTTCATACCTTTGTATCAAGCATGAGCGTCAGAGTGGACTAAGTTAGCTACAAACAAACTTAATTATTACATGAAGAATAAAGCATGAGACTGGATATCTCTGTTGCCATGTTGGTCAACTAAAATACACTCCAACCATAAGCTTTCTATTCAATTGAGATTATGAGCACTATATTGAGCCTAAGATAAAGAAGGAACCTTGAACAGAGTTTGCTTTCATGACATCAGGATAACAAAAATCTCAATCCACTTGGTATAGCCGAGTAACACTCAAAGTTATGTCAGTTACAGTATTAGCAAACTAAAGTCTGAATCATCAATGCCAATTGAAAATCCCATTTGTTCGCAGGTTGTGAGAATGTATTTTCAGGACCCGGGGGTCTAGACTCCCGCTTATCTGAGCGTTCACCAAGAATACTAAACTTTGAGATCTGTGTCCTGTCTTGACCGCCAGTTGCATTAGCAGGTCTGTGTGAATAGTAATTATGGGAGCAGGGATTTCTTGTACAACGAGCCTCACCCGGCCACTGCAGCTGCTGGCGCTGAGAGAAAGACAGATCGAAATCCAAGAGAGAAGCTGCATGGGATATTTACAGAAAGAAAAATGTTTCTTTCAAAATCTAAAGAGAGAGATAGGATGTGACTGTGAGAGAGAACTCGTCTTTTTCAGAGAAGTGAAAGAAAGAACGTTTTTTACTCAAGTGGGAAAGAGAACCTGTGTGAGAGGGAGAGGTTATTTCTTGGTAAAAAAATACTTTTGTCTGCAAGTGGGAGATACTTTGTTACACCGTGAGAGAGTTTCGCTAGTGCATGCTCAAAGGTGCATGCAGAATCTGCATGTGAGACATGACGTGGGGGAGAGATGAAAAGAGATGTGACTTGTCTTGTCAACAGAAACCAGCCGGTACCGCTGTCGGAGCTGAGCACCTCTATTAAAATCATGAAATGGCCTGGACATGCATGCTTCAACTGCAAATTCATTGTGGTTTGTCAGAACAGAGCACAAATCTTGGCGATGCTCGACGCACAGGATGACCGAGGGTCGGGACTCCGGGTGCTACCACATCTTTCCGTTTGTTCACATTCCAAAGTCAGAGTGCATCAAATCAGTATAAAAACAATGCAATGCATCCTTGCAAATCTCTAGTGCATAATAACAAGTGAAAAAGGACAAACTATTCAGTAACACAAGGGTGGTGCAAACTCAAGTCTGGATCATTATCAATGGCAATTGAACATCACATTTCTTCCCATTTGGCAGTCAGTTCATGAACAGATGATACATTAGAGCAATGCATCATTGTGATGATTTTGTGGGTGTTCTGTACTACACTGAATTTAAGATCTGCAAAAACAGAAAGGAACAACTTTTAAGCTGCAGGTGTAACTGAGGAACCTCGTCATCTGATGGACGGATCACCTCTCCGGCGCTGCAGCGGGAGCCGCCTCCTCGGCGGGCGGCTTCTTTGCCTGTCTACCTGTGCCATGGCCATTGCACATATGTGACTGGAGCAGTCTCGTCATTTATCAATACAAATATACAATGCCACTGCAGCTAAATTATGTATCAAAGCAAACAAATAGTGTACATTATCAAAACTCTACATTCATGCATGCTGAGCATCATAGACCATTGACTGTACATCGCGGGCATAGTACATGTTCAGCACCTACTTTGTAAAAGTGCATAATAGTATCTTATGCCCATTTATGTTCAACTCTTATATTATATACTATAACCAAAATGCAGGTCTCGACATAGGGCAATAAAATTCGGATCTTGCGATCTTTAGAAGAAGTACCTACGATCAATTCCACGCGTGCAACAATCCAACTACTAAAAGAGCAAGGTTCGAAGCTAGAGCCTCTTTGGTTAGTGCTGACGGATTCTACACCAACCTAACAACAAAGCACAAGAAGACCATGATGTATCAAGTCCTAGAAAGTTGAGTATTAGTTGTGTTGACGCTCAAAAGTGGCATGATCATAAAGAGTAGCTTGAAGCTATGTCAAGATTAATTCAAACATATTGTTGAAAGTCACCATGGGATGGCTCTCTTCGAGAAGATCAAGATGGATATGAAAATGGCCTAAAACGGAGTTCGGATGCAAAAGTTATGACAAGTTCAGAGATGCTCATGTTGACACCAGATTAAGGAATGGCTTGAAACCCAATTAAGATGGCCTCAGATGGAAAAAGTTTCAACATGAAAATTGTGCGTCTCGTTGAAGCGGTTGATTTTGATATAAGAAACGTCTCAATCAGAGTTCATATGCAAAAGTTACAGCCCAAAATGCACGGCTTCATCAGGATGGCCGGACACTCCGGGATGATCATCCGGGTTTTGGATTTCTCCGAGGATGGCCGGACACTCCGAGGATGTTTGTCCGGGTTTTGGATTTTTCTGCCGCAGACTTCGGAAAACAGCCGAAAACTCCCTCAACATGGCCTTTGATAAAAAACTTTCAACATGAAAGTTGTTTGTCTCGTCGAAACGGTCAAGATTGCTTTTGGGCTTGTTTCCATCCGAAGTCGTTTACTGCCTCAAACATGGCTCGCAATGTGCAGCCAGGTTGTAAACCAAACAGTTTTGGAAAGTTCGGATTCCGAATTTGACTAGGGTTTTGGACGTGGATCCAAGCCTTTTCCTTGCACAGGAAGTCTAGCCGCCTCTTATATACCTAAGGGGTGATGGCCGATTGAACAACACACAATCGATCAAATCATCTACGACTTTTTATCTTTTATCTTTTCTCCTTAACCCTAGTTCTTCTTCTTCCTCGTTCTTCGTCTGTTCTTCTTGTTGAAGGGCGGCGAACCTCGAGGCCCTAGGGGCGATCAGGTCGACCTAGAGCAGCCCATAGCCGCCGCGCGCCCTGACGGGGTCCCTCCCGGGCGTGCGGGGTTTCGGGTCCTGAAAAGCACCCGCCGGATTGCTTGCGTACCGCGCTTTCGATCTGGTCTCCTTCGACGTGAGCTGCGGTGCATCACCCTCGGTGTTGGAGGTACACAGTGACGTGTTCGTGTGAGAACACACTTTTTGGCGACTCCGCCGGGGATGAAGCTTTGAACGGTCTCCAGCCCGTTCTTGCTACGAAGAGATCGTCATCAAGTTGCTGTAATCTACAAAGGTAATATGAATACCCTATTGGGGAACGTAGTAATTTCAAAAAAAAAATCCTACGCACATGCAAGATCATGGTGATGCATAGCAACGAGAGGGGAGAGTGTTGTCCACGTACCCTCGTAGACCGTAAGCGGAAGCGTTATGACAATGCGGTTGATGTAGTCGTGCATCTTCACGATCGACCAATCCTAGTACCGAATGTATGGCACCTCCGCGATCTGCACACGTTTGGCTCGGTGACGTCCCACGAACTCACGATCCAGTAGAGCTTCAAGGGAGAGCTTCGTCAGCACGATGACGTGATGACGGTGATGATGAAGCTACCGGCGTAGGGCTTCGCCTAGAACTGCAACGATATGATCGAGGTGGATTATGGTGGAGGGGGCACCGTACACGGCTAAGAGACCAATGATCAACTTGTGTGTCTATGGGGTGCCCCCCCTCCGTATATAAGGGAGTGGAGGAGGGGGAGGAGGCCGACCTCCTAGGCGCGGCCCAAGGAGAGTCCTACTCCCACCGGGGGGAGTAGGATTCCCCCCTTCCCTAGTTGGATTAGGAGAGAAGGAAGGGGGAGGAAGGAGGAAGGAAGGGGGGGGGGCCTCCCAATTCGGATTGGGCTTGGGGGGGGGGCGCCCCCTCCTTTGCTCCCTTCTCCTCTCTCCCACTATGGCCCAATAAGGCCCATATACCTCCCGGGGGGTTCCGGTAACCTCCCGGTACTCCGATATATTCTCGAACTCACCCGAAACCATTCCGATGTCAAAATATAGTCGTCCAATATATCGATCTTTATGTCTCAACCATTTCGAGACTCCTCGTCATGTCCGTGATCATATCCGGGACTCCGAACTACATTCGGTACATCAAAACACATAAACTCATAATACCGATCGTCACCGAACATTAAGCGTGCGGACCCTACGGGTTCGAGAACTATGTAGACATGACCGAGACTCATCTCCGGTCAATAACCAATAGCGGAACCTGGATGCTCATATTGGTTCCTACATATTCTACGAAGATCTTTGTCGGTCAAACCGCATAACAACATCTGTTGTTCCCTTTGTCAACGGTATGTTACTTGCCCAAGATTCGATCGTCGGCATCTCAATACCTAGTTCAATCTCGTTACCGGAAAGTGTATTTACTTGTTCCGTAATGTATCATCCCACAACTAACTCATTAGTTACATTGCTTGCAAGGCTTATAGTGATGTGCATTACCGAGAGGGCCCAGAGATACCTCTTCGACAATCGGAGTGACAAATCCTAATCTCGATCTATGCCAACTCAACAAACACCATCGGAGATACCTGTAGAGCATCTTTATAATCACCCAATTACGTTGTGACGTTTGATAGCACACAAAGTGTTCCTCTGGTATTCGGGAGTTGCATAATCTCATAGTCATAGGAACATGTATAAGTCATGAAGAAAGCAATAGCAATTTACTAAATGATCAAGTGCTAAGCTAACGGAATGGGTCAAGTCAATCACATCATTCTCTAATGATGTGATCCCGTTAATCAAATGAAAACTCATGTCTATGGCTAGGAAACTTAACCATCTTTGATTCAACTAGCTAGTCAAGTAGAGGCATACTAGTGACACTCTGTTTGTCTATGTATTCACACATGTACTAAGTTTCCGGTTAATACAATTCTATCATGAATAATAAACATTTATCATGATATAAGGAAATATAAATAACAACTTTATTATTGCCTCTGGGGCATATTTCCTTTAGTCCGCCACTTGCACTAGAGTGACTAATCTAGATTACACAGTAATGATTCTAACACCCATGGAGTCTTGCTGCTGATCATGTTTTTCTCGTGAGAGAGGCTTAGTCAATGGGTCTGCAACATTCAGATCCGTATGTATCTTGCAAATCTCTATGTCTCCCTCCTTGACTTGATCGCGGATGGAATTGAAGTGTCTCTTGATGTGCTTGGTTCTCTTGTGAAGTCTGGATTCCTTTGCCAAGGCAATTGTGATGACCCACAAGTGTAGGGGATCTATCGTAGTCCTTTCGATAAGTAAGAGTGTCGAACCCAACGAAGAGTAGAAGGAAATGATAAGTAGTTTTCAGCAAGGTATTCTCTGCAAGTACTGAAATAAGTGGTAACAGATAGTTTTGTGATAAGATAAATTGTAACGAGCAACAAGTAACAAAAGTAAATAAGGTGCAGCAAGGTGGCCCAATCCTTTTTGTAGCAAAGGACAAGCCTGGACAAGCTCTTATAATAGGAAAAACGCTCCCGAGGACACATGGGAATATCGTCAAGCTATATAGTTTTCATCACGCTCATATGATTCGCGTTCGGTACTTTGATAATTTGATATGTGGGTGGACCGGTGCTTGGGTACTGCCCTTACTTGGACAAGCATCCCACTTATGATTAACCTCTATTGCAAGCATCCGCAACTACAACAAAAGTATTAAGGTAAACCTAACCATAGCATGAAACATATGGATCCAAATCAGCCCCTTACGAAGCAACGCATAAACTAGGGTTTAAGCTTCTGTTACTCTAGCAACCCATCATCTACTTATTACATCCCAATGCCTTCCTCTAGGCCCAAATAATGGTGAAGTGTTATGTAGTCGACGTTCATATAACACCACTAGAGGCTAGACAACATACATCTTATCAAAATATCGAACGAATACCAAATTCACATGACTACTAATAGCAAGACTTCTCCCTTGTCCCCAGGAACAAACATAACTACTCACAAAGCATATTCATGTTCATAATCAGAGGGGTAATAATGTGCATAAAGGATCTGAACATATGATCTTCCACCAAATAAACCAACTAGCATCAACTACAAGGAGTAATCAACACTACTAGCAACCTACTAGTACCAATCCCGGACTTGGAGACAAGAATTGGATACAAGAGATGAACTAGGGTTTGGAGATGAGATGGTGCTGGTGAAGATGTTGATGGAGATTGCCCTCTCCCGATGAGAGGAGCGTTGGTGATGATGATGGTGATGATTTCCCCCTCCCGGAGGGAAGTGTCCCCGGCAGAACAGCTCTGCAGGAGCCCTAGATTGGTTCCGCCAAGGTTCCGCCTCGTGGCGGCGGAGTCTCGTCCCGAAAGGTTGCCTTCTATTTTTTCTCATCGAAAGACTTCATATAGGAGAAGATGGGCGTCGGAGAGCCACCAGGGGGCCCACGAGGTAGGGGGGCGTGCCCTAGGGGGGTGGGGCGCCCCCACCCTCATGAGCAGGGTGTGGGCCCCCTGGCCTTCATCTTTGGCGACGATTTTTCTTTATTTATTTTAAGATATTCCTGGAGTTTCAGTACTTTTTTAGTTGCGCAGAATAGGCCTCCAATATTTGCTCCTTTTCCAGCCCAGAATTCCAGCTGCCGGCATTCTCCCTCTTCATGTAAACCTTGTAAAATAAGAGAGAATAGCCATAAGTATTGTGACATAACGTGAAATAACAAGCCATAATGCAATAAATATTGGTATAAAAGCATGATGCAAAATGGACGTATCAACTCCCCCAAGCTTAGACCTCGCTTGTCCTCTGGCGAAAAGCCGATAACAATACATATGTCCTCATGTTTAGAGGTAGAGGCGTCGATAAAAATAAAATACGGGCATGAAGGCATCATGATTATTTCCATAATAGCAACATATATAGATTTTGTCATATGATTAGTTATGTTCAAGTGATGATCTTTTCACAAAGCCAAAAGCATGAATCAGAAACATTATTGAGCACCAACAAATTATAACCTCAGTCACTGAAGCAATTGCAATTTATCATAACATCGAAAAGAGTCTATGTCAGAGCTTAAAAGCAAGTCCACATACTCAAGTATCACTTAGTCCTTCATAATTGCTAACACTCACGCGATACTTGTGGTTACGAAGTTTTAATCGGACACAAAGAAAGATAGGGGCTTATAGTTTTGCCCCACAACCTTTTACCTCAAGGGTAATGTCAACAATAATAATCCATGCTCCCCTACATCCAATTAGATATATATATCATGTTCTTTCCAACATGCTGAGCTTGCCAAAGGATAAAATGAAAAAGGAAAGGTGAAGATCACCGTGACTCTTGCATAAGGTAGAGGATAATAATGAAAGACAGGCCCTTCGCAGAGGGAAGCAGAGGTTGTCATGTGCATTTAGGGTTCATGCACAAAATCTTAATGCAAAAGAACTTCACTTTATATTGCCCCTTGTATGTGGACCTTTATTATGCAGTCCGTCGCTTTTATTACGTCCACAACAAGTTCGTACAAAGTTTATTTCTCCACACTAATAAGTCATGCATATTTAGAGAGCAATTTTTATTGCTTGCACCGATGACAACTTACTGGAAGGATCTTACTCAATCCATAGGTAGATATGGTGGACTCTCATGGCAAAACTGGTTTAAGGGTATTTGGAAGCACAAGTAGTATTTCTACTTGGTGCTGAGAATTTGGCTGGCATGAGGGGGAAAGGCAAGGTCAACACGTTAGAGGATCCATGACAACATAGTTTATCTCAGATATAAGAAAACATAACTCATTATGTTATCTTCCTTGTCCAACCTCAACTCTTTAGCATGTCATATTTTAGTGAGTGCTCCCAATCATAAAAGATGTCAATGATAATATATCTATATGTGAAACCTCTCTTTCCTTATTACTTCCTATTAATTGCAATGATGACCAAAGCTATATTTGCCAACTCCCAACAACCTTTAATCATCATACTCTTTCTATGTGAAGTCATTACTTTCAATAAGATCAATATGAACTCTTTGATTCTTTTTATTCTTTTTCTTCTATTCACCCAAGATCATGGCAAAATAATCAAGCCCTTGACTCAACACTAATCTTTATTATATAGCTCACGGACTCAATTACAAAGAAGGATCATAAAGCAAAACTCAAAACTAGATCATGCCATGACTTTATTCTACTAAATCAAGATACTACTAAAAGGATCGAACTAAGAAAAACGGTAAAGATAGGAGTTGTGATGGTGATACGATACCAGGGCACCTCCCCCAAGCTTGGTCGTTGCCAAGGGGAGTGCCCATACCCATATGATTATATCCTTGGAGGTGATGGAGGTGGTGATGATGACGGTGGATAATCGCACATCGAGCGTAAAAGTTCCTCCAACTTGTGGATAATGCCCTTGAGCCCAGCAATATGATCCTTCAACAAAATATTCTCCTGTGTAAGATACTTGTTCTGTATGCAGGCTAACTCAATCATCTTGAAAGCTTCAATCTCTGTTGGAGTGAAAAGGTTAGGTAAAGGTTGAGGGATGTCTTCTTCTTTCACCACCGGAGCGTGAACCTCCATGGCCTTCTTGATCCTTTCATCCCTGTTGATCTCTTCTGGTTCCTCTCTTTTAAACTCTATCTTCAATAGCCAAGCATCCTTGTCTTCGTTGTTGGAGGAGGGAGGAGTCATGGTGCTCTAAATCTGCAACGGAAACAGCTCGAAACGAAAATAGAGGATATTTGCGTGATACGAGAGTCAAAACCTTCGGGAGTATATATAATGAATTTTTACCGACCAAAATATGTATCGTGCAAGAAAACGGAGTCCGGAGAGCACACGAGGTGCTCACGAGGTAGGGGGGGGGGGCGCCCAGGGGGGTAGGGCGCGCCCTCCACCCTCGTGTAGGCCTCGTGTCCTTCCCGGACTGCCACTTATTTTTCTATTTTTCTAAATATTCCAAAACAGAGAAAATTGCCTTAAAAATTGTTTTGGAGTCGGTTTACTTACCGTAACCCATACCTATTCCTTTTCGGAGTCTAGGACGGGCTGGAAAGTGTCCCTTATGTATTCCTCCGGGGTTACGGTTTCAATAATATTGGTTTCAACATTTATAGGATTACCTGAGATATAGTGTTTGATCCTTTGACCGTTTACCACCTTCGGATTTGTGCCTTCAAAGTTGTTGATTTTTATGGCACCAGAACGATAGACCTCCTCGATAACGTAGGGACCTTCCCATTTAGAGAGAAGTTTTCCTGCAAAAAATCTTAAACGAGAGTTGTATAGCAATACATAATCACCTACATTAAACTCACGCTTCTGTATCCTTTTGTCATGCCATCTTTTAACTTTTTCTTTAAACAACTTGGCATTTTCATAAGCTTGGGTTCTCCATTCATCAAGTGAGCTAATATCAAATAACCTCTTCTCACCGGCAAGTTTGAAATCATAGTTGAGCTCTTTAATAGCCAATATGCCTTATGTTCTAGTTCGAGAGGTAGGTGACATGCTTTTCCATAAACCATTTTATACGGAGACATACCCATAGGATTCTTATATGCAGTTCTATAGGCCCATAATGCATCATCCAATTTCTTGGACCAATTCTTTCTAGACCTATTAACAGTCTTTTGCAAAATTAATTTGAGCTCTCTATTGCTCAATTCTACTTGACCACTAGACTGCGGGTGATATGGAGATGCAATCCTATGATTAACGTCATATTTAGCAAGCATTTTACGGAAAGCACCATGAATAAAATGTGAACCACCATCAGTCATAAGATATCTAGTGACTCCAAACCTCGGAAAAATAACTTCCTTAAGCATTTTAATAGAAGTGTTATGATCAACACTACTAGTTGGAATAGCTTCTACCCACTTAGTAACGTAATCAACAACAACTAAAATATGTGTCCATTAGAGGCAGGAAAAGGTCCCATATAATCGAAGCCCCAAACATCAAATGGTTCAATAACAAGTGAATAATTCATAGGCATTTCTTGACGTCTACTAATATTACCAATTCTTTGACATTCATCGCAAGACAAAACAAACTTACGGGCATCCTTGAAGAGAGTAGGCCAATAAAAACCAGATTGCAATACCTTATGTGCAGTTCTATCTCCAGCGTGGTGTCCTCCATAAGCTTCAGAGTGACACTTGCGTAGGATCTGTTCCTGTTCATGCTCAGGTACACAATGTCTAATAACACCATCTACTCCTTCTTTATAAAGATGTGGGTCATCCCAAAAGTAATGTCACAAATCATAGAAAAACTTTTTCTTTTGTTGGTATGTGAAGCTAGGTGGTATAAATTTAGCGACAATATAATTAGCATAATCAGCATACCAAGGAGTGCTATGAGAAGTGCTTATGACATTTAATTGCTCATCAAGGAAGCTATCATCAATAGGTAGTGGGTCATCAAGAACATTCTCTAACCTAGATAAGTTATCTGCAACGGGGTTCTCATCTCCCTTTCTATCAACAATATGCAAATCAAATTCTTGCAGCAAGAGAACCCATCTAATAAGTCTAGGTTTTGCATCTTTCTTTTCCATAAGATATTTAATAGCAGCATGATCAGTGTGAATAGTTACTTTAGAATCAACAATATAAGGTCTAAACTTATCGCATGCAAACACAACTACTAAAAGTTCCTTTTTGGTAGTAGCATAATTTAAGTATTTCAAATGCTTCTACACAATCATCATCAAAGACAAATGGTACATCTTTTTGTAATAAATTAGTCAGAGGCCGAGAATTTTTTGAGAAGTCCTTAATGAACCTCCTATAAAGTCCAGCATGACCAAGGAAACTTCTTATACCTTTGATGTACTTGGGACATGGCATCTTTTCAATAGCATCAACCTTGGCTTTATCAACTTTAATACCTCTTTCAGAAACTTTGTGCCCCAAGACAATACCTTCATTAACCATAAAGTGGCACCTTTCCCAATTCAAGACAAGATTAGTTTCTTCACATCTCTGCAAAACTCGAGCAAGATTGCTCAAGCAGTCATCAAAAGAGGAACCATAGACGGAAAAATCGTCCATGAAAACCTCACAAATTTTTTCACAGAAGTCAGAGAATATAGCCATCATGCATCTTTGAAAGGTAGCAGGTGCATTACATAAACCGAAAGGCATACGTCTATAACAAAAGTACCAAAAGGGCATGTAAAAGTAGTCTTTGATTGACCTTTAGCCGACACAAGTATTTGAGAGAAACCAGAATAACCATCTAGAAAGCAATAATGTGTATGTTTGCATAATCTCTCTAGCATTTGATCAATAAAAGGTAAGGGGTAATGATCTTTCTTAGTAGCCTTATTTAATTTGCGGAAATCAATTACCATCATATAACCTGTGATAATTTTTTGCGGAATCAATTCATCTTTGTCATTAGGGACAACAGTAATACCTCCCTTCTTAGGGACATAATGGATAGGACTTACCCACTGACTATCAGCAATGGGATAAATTATACCTGCCTCCAGAAGCTTGAGTATTTCTTTTCTTACCACTTCTTTCATTTTAGGATTCAAACGTCGTTGAGGATCACAAACTGGTTTGGCATCCTCTTCCAAATTTATTTTATGTTGACACAGAGTGGGACTAATGCCCTTAAGATCATCAAGTGTATATCCAATAGCGGCACAGTGCTTCTTCAAAATTTTCAATAATCTTTCTTCTTCATGCTCTGAAAGGTTAGCACTAAAAATAACAGGATATATTTTCTTTTCATCAAGATAAGCATATTTAAGATTATCAGGCAACAGTTTAAGCTCAAACACGGGATCACCCTTGGGTGGAGGAGGATCCCCTAGGATTTCAACAGGCAAATTGTGTTGCAGAATTGGTTCCTGTTTAAAGAATACTTCATCTATTTCCCTTCTTTCATTCATGAACATATCATTTTCATGGTCTAGCAAGTATTGTTCTAAAGGATCACTAGGAGGTACAGCAATAGAAGCAAGACCAATAATTTCATCCTTACTAGGCGATTCTTCCTCACGATGTTGTTTACTAAATTTAGAGAAATTAAACTCATGAACCATATCATCCAAGCCAATAGTAACAACATTCTTTTCGCAGTCTATCTTAGCATTAACAGTATTCAAGAAGGGTCTACCAAATATAATGGGACAAAAACTATCTTGTGGAGAACCAAGAACAAGAAAATCAGCGGGATATTTGGTTTTTCCACACAATACTTCAACATCTCTAACAATTCCCACTGGTGAAATAGTATCTCTATTGGCAAGTTTAATTGTAACATCAATATCTTCTAACTCAGCAGGTGCAATATCATGCATAATTTCTTTGTATAAGTCAATGGGTATTACACTAGCACTAGCACCCATATCACATAAGCCATGATAACAATGATCTCTTATTTTAACAGAAATAACAGGCGCGCCTACCACAGGTCTATGTTTATCTCTAGCACAAGGTTTAGCAATTCTAGCAGTTTCACCCTGGAATTGAATAACATGCCCATCAATATTATCAGACAAGAGATCTTTAACAATATAAATATTGGGTTCTACTTTGACTTGCTCAGGAGGTGTATAAGTTCTAATATTGCTTTTGCAAACAACAGTTGAAGCTTTAGCATGATCCTTCATTCTAACAGGGAAAGGCGGTTTCTCAACATAAGAAGTGGGAACAATAGGATCATTATAAGTGACAGTCTTTTATTCAACTTTAATAGGTGCAGCTACTTTTACTTCTATGTGAGGATGATATTTAAACCACTTCTCCTTGGGGAGATCAACATAAGTAGCAAAGGATTCACAGAAAGAAGCTACTATCTCAGAGTCAAGTCCATATTTAGTGCTAAACTTACGGAAAATATCGGTATACATAAAAGATTTAACACAATCAAACTTAGGTGTCACACCTGACTCCTTACCTTCGTCGAGGTCCCAATATTCAGAGTTGCGTTTAATTCTATCCAATAAATTCCATTTAAATTCGATAGTCTTCATCATAAAAGAGCCCGCACAAGAAGTATCGAGCATGGTGCGATTGTAATTAGAAAGCCGAGCATAAAAACTTTGGACAATTACTTCTCTTGGGAGCTCATGATTGGGGCATGTATATAACATTGATTTAAGCCTCCCCCAAGCTTGAGCGATGCTTTCTCCTTCGCGAGGCCAAAAATTATATATATAATTGCGATCACGATGAACAAGATGCATAGGGTAATACTTTTTATGAAATTCCAATTTCAATCTTTAATAGTTCCATGATCTCATATCATCACATAGCGTGTACCATACCAATGCGTCTCCCTTCAAAGATAAAGGGAAGGCCTTCTTCTTAACAACATCACTGGGTATACCTGCAAGCTTAAATAGTCCACAAACGTCATCCACATAGCGTAGATGTTCATCAGGATGCTTTGTTCCATCTCCTGTAAAAGTGTTAGCTAGCAGTTTTTCCATCATACCCGAAGGAATCTCAAAAGGAGTTTCATTTTCAATAGGTTCAGTAGGTTGAGTGGGTTGAGGAGCAACTCTTTGCTCTATTGGACGGGGTGAAGATACCCCGAACAGGCCCCTCAGAGAATTACTTTCCATAGTAACAAGTGACAGAAAATTTCAGCACACTAAATAAATTTTTCCTTACCAAATTCCACCTACCAAAGGCGCTTTTCACTCCCCGGCAACGGCGCTAGAAAAGAGTCTTGATGACCCACAAGATAGGGGATCTATCATAGTCCTTTCGATAAGTAAGAGTGTCGAACCGAACTAGGAGTAGAAGGAAATGATAAGCAGTTTTTAGCAAGGTATTCTCTGCAAGTACTGAAATAAGTGGTAACAGATAGTTTTGAGATAAGATAAATTGTAACGAGCAACAAGTAACAAAAGTAAATAAGGTGCAGCAAGGTGTCCCAATCCTTTTTGTAGCAAAGGACAAGTCTGGAAAAACTCTTATAATAGGAAAAACGCTCCCGAGGACACATGGGAATATCGTCAAGCTATATAGTTTTCATCACGTTCATATGATTCACGTTCGGTACTTTGATAATTTGATATGTGGGTGGACCGGTGCTTGGGTACTGCCCTTACTTGGACAAGCATCCCACTTATGTTTAACCTCTATTGCAAGCATCCAGAACTACAACAAAAGTATTAAGGTAAACCTAACCATAGCATGAAACATATGGATCCAAATCAGCCCCTTACGAAGCAACGCATAAACTAGGGTTTAAGCTTCTGTCACTCTAGCAACCCATCATCTACTTATTACTTCCCAATGCCTTCCTCTAGGCCCAAATAATGGTGAAGTGTTATGTAGTCGATGTTCACATAACACCACTAGAGGCTAGACAACATACATCTTATCAAAATATCGAACGAATACCAAATTCACATGACTACTAATAGCAAGACTTGTCCCTTGTCCTCAGGAACAAACGTAACTACTCACAAAGCATATTCATGTTCATAATCAGAGGGGTAATAATGTGCATAAAGGATCTGAACATATGATCTTCCACCAAATAAACCAACTAGCATCAACTACAAGGAGTAATCAACACTACTAGCAACCTACTAGCACCAATCCCGGACTTGGAGACAAGAATTGGATACAAGAGATGAACTAGGGTTTGGAGATGAGATGGTGCTGGTGAAGATGTTGATGGAGATTGCCCTCTCCCGATGAGAGGAGCGTTGGTGATGGCGATGGTGATGATTTCCCCCTCCCGGAGGGAAGTGTCCCCGGCAGAACAGCTCTGCCGCAGCCCTAGATTGGTTCCGCCAAGGTTCCGCCCGTGGCGGCGGAGTCTCATCCCGAAAGGTTGCCTTCTATTTTTTTCTCATCGAAAGACTTCATATATGAGAAGATGGGCGTCGGAGAGCCACCAGGGGGCCCACGAGGTAGGGGGGCGCGCCCCGGGGGGGGGGGGGGCGCCCCCCTTCCTCATGAGCAGGGTGTGGCCCCCCTGGCCTTCATCTTTGGCGATGATTTTTCTTTATTTATTTTAAGATATTCCGTGGAGTTTTAGGACTTTTGGAGTTGCGCAGAATAGGCCTCCAATATTTGCTCCTTTTCCAGCCCAGAATTCCAGCTACCGGCATTCTCCCTCTTCATGTAAACCTTGTAAAATAAGAGAGAATAGCCATAAGTATTGTGACATAACGTGAAATAACAAGCCATAATGCAATAAATATTGGTATAAAATCATGATGCAAAATGGACGTATCAAATTCCACTAGTATTGTCACAAAAGATTTTCATTGGACCCGATGCACTAGGTATGACACCTAGATCGGATATGAACTCCTTCATCCAGACTCCTTCATTTGCTGCTTCCAAAGCAGCTATGTACTCCGCTTCACACGTAGATCCCGCCACGACGCTTTGCTTAGAACTACACCAACTGACAGCTCCACTATTCAATATAAACACGTATCCGGTTTGTGAATCAGAGTCATCCGGATCAGTGTCAAAGCTTGCATCGACGTAACCATTTATGGCGAGCTCTTTGTCACCTCCATAAACGAGAAACATATCCTTAGTCCTTTTCAGGTATTTCAGGATGTTCTTGACCGCTGTCTAGTGATCCACTCCTGGATTACTTTGGTACCTCCCTGCTAAACTAATAGCAAGGCACACATCAGGTCTGGTACACAGCATTGCATACGTGATAGAGCCTACGACTGAAGCATAGGGAACACCTTTCATTTTCTCTCTATCTTTTGCAGTGGTCGGGCATTGAGTCTGACTCAACTTCACACCTTGTAACACAGATAAGAACCCTTTCTTTGCTTGATCCATTTTGAACTTCTTCAAAACTTTATCAAGGTATGTGCTTTGTGAAAGTCCAATTAAGCGTCTTGATCTATCTCTATAGATCTTGATGCCTAATATATAAGCAGCTTCACTGAGGTCTTTCATTGGAAATTTTTTATTCAAGTATCCTTTTATGCTATCTAGAAATTCTATATCATTTCCAATTAACAATATGTCATCCACATATAATATTAGAAATGCTACAGAGCTCCCACTCACTTTCTTGTAAATACAGGCTTCTCCAAAAGTCTGTATAAAACCATATGCTTTGATCACACTATCAAAACATTTATTCCAACTCTGAGATTCTTGCACCAGTCCATAAATGGATCGCTGGAGCTTGCACATTTTGTTAGCATCCTTTGGATCGATAAAACCTTCAGGTTTCATCATATACAACTCTTCTTCCAGAAATCCATTCAGGAATGCGGTCTTTATATCCATTTGCCAAATTTCATAATCATAAAATGTGGCAATTGCTAACATGATTCAGACGGACTTAAGCATCGCTATGGGTGAGAAGGTCTCATCGTAGTCAACTCCTTGAACTTTTCGAAAACCATTCGCAACAAATCGAGCTTTGTAGACAGTAACATTACCGTCAGCGTCAGTCTTCTTCTTGAAGATCCATTTATTCTCGATGGCTTGCTGATCACCGGGCAAGTCAACCAAAGTCCATACTTTGTTCTCATACATGGATCCCATCTCAGATTTCATGGCCTCAAGCCATCTCATGGAATCTGGGCTCATCATCGCTTCCTCATAGTTTGTAGGTTCGTCATGGTCAAGTAACATGACTTCCAGAATAGGATTACCGTACCACTTTGGTGTGGATCTTACTCTGGTTGACCTACGAGGTTCGGTAGTAACTTGATCTGAAGTTACATGATCATCATCATTAGCTTCCTCACTAATTGGTGTAGGAGTCACATGAACAGATTTCTGTGATGAACTACTTTCCGATAAGGGAGCAGGTACAGTTACCACATCAAGTTATACTTTCCCCCCAGTCACTTCTTTCGAGAGAAACTCCTTATCTAGAAAGGATCTATTCTTAGCAACAAATGTCTTGCCTTCGGATCTGTGATAGAAGGTGTACCCAACAGTCTCCTTTGGGTATCCTATGAAGACACATTTCTCTGATTTGGGTTCGAGCTTATCAGGTTGAAGCTTTTTCACATAAGCATCACAGCCCCAAACTTTAAGAAACGACAACTTTGGTTTCTTCCAAACCATAGTTCATAAGGTGTCGTCTCAACGGATTTAGATGGTGACCTATTTAACGTGAATGCAGCCGTCTCTAAAGCATAACCCAAAAACGATAGCGGTAAATCAGTAAGAGACATCATAGATCGCACCATATCTAGTAAAGTACGATTATGATGTTCGGACATACCATTACGCTGTGGTGTTCCGGGTGGCGTGAGTTGCGAAACTATTCCGCATTGTTTCAAATGAAGACCAAACTCGTAACTCAAATATTCCCCTCCACGACCAGATCGTAGAAACTTTATTTTCTTGTTACGATGATTTTCCACTTCACTCTGAATATTTTTGAACTTTTCAAATGTTTCAGACTTATGTTTCATCAAGTATATATACCCATATCTTATCAAATCATCTGTGAAGGTGAGAAAATAATGATACCCGCCGTGAGCTCAGCATTCATCGGACCACATACATCAGTATGTATGATTTCCAATAAATTTGTTGCTCGCTCAATTGTTTCGGAGAACGGTTGAGGGAGTCCCGGATTAGAGGGTGTCCGGATAGCCGGACTATGACCTTTGGCCGGACTCCTGGACTATGAAGATACAAGATTGAAGACTTCGTCCCGTGTCCGGATGGGACTTTCCTTGGCGTGGAAGGCAAGCTTGGCGATACAGATGTATAGATCTCCTCCCATTGTAACCGACTCTGTGTAACCCTAGCCCTCTCCGGTGTCTATATAAACCGGAGGGTTTTAGTCCGTAGGACGAACGACAATCATACCATAGGCTAGCTTCTAGGGTTTAGCCTCTCTGATCTCGTGGTGGATCCACTCTTGTACTACCCATATCATCAATATTAATCAAGCAGGAGTAGGGTTTTACCTCCATCGAGAGGGCCCGAACCTGGGTAAAAACATTGTGTCCCTTGTCTCCTGTTACCATCCGCCTAGACACACAGTTCGGGACCCCCTACACGAGATCCGCCAGTTTTGACTCTAACATTGGCGCTTTCATTGAGAGTTCCGCTGTGCCGTCGCCATCAGGAAGGATGCCTCATCCCGTCTTTAAGGACGGCGCTGTTGCTAAAGGAGCTTTGGCTACCGGTCAAACTCTCTGGCTAGGCGGTTTTCTTATGACCGCCTGTTCGGCCGCCGCGCCGACGATGACTTCTCGGGTCATCGAAAGCAATCTCCACGTCAACTCGGAACTCGCCGAGCAGTTAGATCCGATGGAGCTCTCTTCCTTAAACGAGCTCTTGGATCGCATCGCCGCCCTGGGAGTCGCTACAGACTACGATCAGATTGGGCTTAAGCCCGATCCAAGAGAGATTAACTCTCCCTAGGTCACCCACTACGTCGCAGTGGTGGAGGAACAATGCGGCAAATCTTCACCCATCTTAAGGACTAGTTATGTCCGGATTCCCGATCCCTCCAAGCCGGATACCCGCGGAGGGGAGGATGTCACTCAAGCCCTGAACCTAAAGTCAGGCGGCAGGCTAGATTCACTGGACAACATCCAAGAACCCAAGCTTCCGAGTTCGGAAACTCCTTGACCCCTGAGTCTCAGATTGGGCGAGGTTCCGGATTTAACTCCACCCGCCCACCCAAATATAAGGGATCTATCCCAAATTCGGCAACAGCCCACAGAAACAGTACACCATTACTGGGCCAGATTCCTCCTGGTTATGAACAGGATAGAGGACTGCCGCGAGGAGGATGCAATTTCATTCTTCTGCAATAATTGCACGGACAACGGAATCCTCAACGCCATAAGTCGCCATGAAATTACACGCTTCGCCGACTTGGCATCTATAGTACAAAAGTACTGTGCGATGGAAAACGTCTGGAAAACTGAAATAAAATTCTGGGACAATCCGGCCCTGAATACAACTCCAGCCTGAAATAAAAGGGCGCATTATCGCCAAGCACCTGGGCTAAACACCAAAAAGGAAAAACCCTCTGTAGGGTATGGAGCCGTACTGGAGGGATGGCTCAATGAACCCTGTAAAATTCATAGTACAGAGGGCGCCACACCAACTCATAGCCTTAGAGCATGTTGGATACTTCGGCAGGTGGCCAGAAGTGGCGAGGAGCTTTTAACTCCAGAATCCGCAGAGCACCAGCCCCAGGGAGACCAGTACGGTATCAACAGTCTTCGAGACTTTCGCATCAAATAATATGCGGAAACGAACACTCCGCAGCCTTACTGAAGTCTACCAAGTAGCAACAATAAACCGATGGAGTTACACGGCTATTACCTTTAATGCCAGTGATGAACCTAAATTCCGAACAGCCCGAGCACCAGCCGCATTGGTCCTCAGTCCGATAGTGGACGACTTTCGCCTTACGAAGGTACTCATGGACGGTGGCAGCGGATTGAACCTCATTTATGAGGAAACCCTTCGAAAAATGGAAATACATTGGAGCCGCATTGAGCGAAGCAACACCACCTTTAGAGGAATAATCCCCAGTCGGGAAGTGTGCTGTACAGGAAAAATCACACTGGATGTGGTGTTCGGCACGCCGGATAATTACAGGTCCGAGGAGGTCACATTTCAAGTGGCCCCGTTCAGCAGCGGATACCACGCTCTATTAGGGCGAGAGGCATGCACAATTTTTAAGCTATACCCCATTACGGGTACATGAAGCTCAAAATGCCTGGACCCAACGGAATCATCACTCTTGCTAGTGACCCGGACATAGCACTCCGCACCGAAAACAAGACAGCCGCACTGGCCCTCGAGGCACTATCTGAAGCCCTAGCGGCCAAAGAACTGACTGCGCTGCGCTCCACGGTGAACAGGGACGACATGATACTCGATAAAAGATCCAAGTCCACCTCCTTTAAACCGGCGAACGAAATAGTCAAATTCCAAGTCCATCCAACGGACCCTACAAAAACGGCCTCCATCGGGGCAAAATTAAACCCTGATGTAGACGCCGCACTACGAGAATTCCTACACGAAAATTGGGACATTTTTGCCTGGCACCCTTCAGACATGCCAGGAATCCAACGTAGGCTGGCCAAGCACAGCCTAAACATCCTAAAAGGATTCAAGCCCGTCAAGCAGGCTCTTCGGCGTTTCTCCGAGCCTAAGAGACAAGCCATGGGAGAGGAGCTAGCCAAACTACTGGAGGCCGGATTCATCAGAGACATAAAACATCCGGACTGGCTAGCAAACTTGGTGATGGTACCAAAGAAGGACAAATCCTGGCGCCTATGCGTCGATTTCAAGGACCACAACAAGGCTTGCCCAAAGGATCCCTTCCCCCTCCCCCACATCGACCAAATTATCGATGCTACCGCAGGACATGATTCACTGTGTTTCCTCGACGCATACTCCGGCTACCATCAAATTAAGATGGCAGAGCCAGACCAAGCCGCAATTGCATTCATCACCCCATACGGCCCATTCTGCTTCAACACAATGCCCTTCGGGCTCAAAAACGCCAGCGCAACATATCAGCGCATGATTTAGACATGTCTGGCAAACCAGATCGGCAAAACAGTGGAGGCATACATAGATGACGTGGTCGTCAAAACCAAGCATGTCGAAACTCTAGTAGACGACTTGAGGCTCACATTCGATAACCTCTGAGCATATGACATCAAGTTTAACCCGGAAAAATGCGTTTTCGGCATACCAGCCGGAAAGCTCTTGGGCTTCATTGTATCCGGTAGAGGAATTGAAGCAAACCCAGCCAAGATCCGAGCTCTGTCACAATTGGATATTCCAAAGGACCTCAAACAAATACAAAAATTGACTGGATGCGTGGCGGCTCTAAGCCGCTGCATCTCCCGCTTGGGAGAAAAGGCATTACCCTTTATCGCCTCCTCCGGTGCACCGAACACTTCGAGTGGACGGACGCTGCCACGGCTGGACTCGAAGAAATAAAAGCCATATTGGCAACAAACCCGGTCCTGGTCATGCCTAACATCGGTGAACCAATGCTATTATAGATTGCAACAACTCATCAAGTTGTAAGCGCAGTGCTCGTCGTCGAACGAGAAACGGACGGACACAAATCCCCCCTTCAAAAACCCGTTTACTACGTGTCCACTGTCCTCACTCCATGCAAGTCACGGTACCTGCATTATCAAAAGATAGCGTACGCGGTGTTTATGGCATCCCGGAAGCTGCGACACTACTTTCAAGAGTGTTCGATAACAGTAGCCTCCGAAGTACCTCTTAATGATATTATAAAGAACCGCGACACGATGGGCCGGATTGCCAAATGGGCGATTGAGCTCCTCCCGTTCGACATAACCTATAAGCCACGGGGGGCTATCAAGTCGCAAGTTTTGGCCGACTTCGTCGCCGAATGGACTGAAGCCGAACTCCCTAAAGAGTACGGCACATATTCCAACTGGATCATGCACGTCGACGGCTCCAAAATGTTAGCGGGTCTAGGGGCTGGCGTCGTTCTGATGTCCCCAACAGGAGATACAGTTCAATATGTACTCCAGATAATGTATACGGACTCTAACAACGCAGCCGAATACGAGGCCCTTCTACATGGTCTCCGGATGGCAGTCTCCATGGGCATCCAATGCCTAGAGGTGCATGGGGATTCGAACCTTGCGATATCCCAAATAAATGGAGACTTTGATGCCAAGGATCCGAAAATGGCAGCTTCTCGCAACGCCGTCCTAAAAATGTCAGCTCGGTTCGAGGGGCTCGAATTTCACCATATAGCCCGGGAGAACAATCAGGCAGCAGAAGTCTTGGCACGCATCGGCGCAAAGCGCGATTCAGTCCCCCCCAACATTTTCTTGGAGAGGCTATTCAAGCCATCCGTACAATGGGAAGGGGAATCCGGAAATAACAGCCCGGACCCAGTCGCACCGCCCGACACCGAACATTCTGACACAACGGGAGGCTCTGCCAACGAAGTAACATCCTCAGCCCACGTAATAATGGCAGTCATTTCCCCGTGAACAGAACCATTCCTAGCCTACCTAACTAGGCAGGAACTTCCCGAGGACCAAAACGAGGCACGCTGCATAGTGCGGCGATCTAAAGCCTATAAAGTCCATGAAGGAGAGCTTTATAAGAAAAGCACCACCGGAGTCCTTCAAAGGCGTATCTTCGAGGAGGAAGAGCGGAATCTTCTGGCTGAAATTCATGCCGGACTCGGCGGGCACCACGCCGCAGCCCGGCCCCTTGTAAGCAAGGCCTTCCGTACAGGATTTTATTGGCCAATGGACCGGGCAGATGCTCAGGACTTAGTCCAACGATGCATCGGTTGCCAACTATTTGCTAACCAAAGCCATATGCCACCCACCGCCCTCCAAACTATACCCATTGATAACCCACAAGTATAGGGGATCGCAACAGTTTTCGATAAGTAAGAGTGTCGAACCCAACGAGGAGCTAAAGGTAGAACAAATATTCCCTAAAGTTCTATCGACCACCGATACAACTCTACGCACGCTTGACGTTCGCTTTACCGGAAACAAGTATGAAACTAGAAGTACTTTGTAGGTGTGATAAGATAGGTTTGCAAGATAATAAAGAGCATGTAAACATAAACTAGGGGCTGTTTAGATAAAGATGCAAGAAAGTAAATATAGCGAGTGTGGAAAAGTGGTGGTAGGAGTTGTGAAATTGTCCCTAAGCGATTGACTATGTTACTAGACCGATAATCACTATTGCAATTCTATTTGAGGGAGAGGCATAAGCTAACATACTTTTCTCTACTTGGATCATATGCACTTATGATTGGAACTCTAGCAAGCATCCGCAACTACTAAAGATTCATTAAGGTAAAACCCAACCATAGCATTAAGGCATCAAGTCCCCTTTTATCCCATACGTAAACAACCTACTTACTCGGGTCTGTGCTTCTGTCACTCATGCCACCCACCATAGGCAAATCATAAACATATTGCCAACCCTACAGCGGGAATCCCTCACGCTTGCGCGACACGGAGAGCACCATAGGACAACACCAATAATAAAACATGCAACTCAAACCAATCATAGCAGTTCATCAATCACCGATAGGACAATAGAAATCTACTCAGAGATCATAGGATGGCAACACATCATTGGATAATAATATGAAGCATAAAGCACCATGTTCAAGTAGAGGGTACAGCGGGTTGCGGGAGAGTAGACCACTGTATATAGAAGGGGGAAGGTGATGGATATGTTGGTGAAGATGACGGCGGTGTTGGTGAAGATCGCGGTGATGATGATGGCCCCCGGCAGCGCTCCGGCGCCACCAGAAGCAAGGGGGAGAGAGGCCCCCTTCTTCTTCTTCTTCCTTGACCTCCTCCCTAGATGGGAGAAGGGTTTCCCCTCTGTTCCTTGGCTCCCTTGGCGTGGGAGGGGTGAGAGCCCCTCCGTGATTGGATCTATCTCTCTGTTTCTGCGTTCTCTGCGTTTCCTAATTCTACCCCTTCACCGTTTCCTTTATATCTGGAGATCCGTAACTCCGATTGGGGTGAATCTTTCGCCCAGATCTTTTTCATAAAATTAGCTTTCTTGCGCCAGAAGAAGAGTCTGAACCGCCTTACGGGTGGACCACGAGGGTCAGGGGCGCTCCTGGGGGGGAGGGCGCACCACCCTACCTCGTGATCACCCCGGACACCGTTTCGCGTTGATTCCACTTCCCAAAAATCATAAATATTCCAAAAAAAATCTCCGTCCATTTTTATCCTGTTTGGACTCCGTTTGATATTGGGTTTCTGCGAAACAAAAAACATGCAACTGACAGGAACTGGCACTGGGCACGGGATCAATATGTTAGTCCCAAAAATAATATAAGAAGTTGGCAAAAAGTATATGTAAGTGAATAATATTGGCATGGAACAATCAAAAATTATAGATACGACGGAGACGTATCAGCATCCCCAAGCTTAATTCATGCTCGTCCTCAAGTAGGTAAATGATAAAAAAGAATAATTTTTGATGTGGAATACTACCTAGCATAATCTTGATCATATGTCTAATCATGGCATGAATATTAAGATACGAGTGATTCAAAGCAATAGTCTATCATTTGACATAAAAACAATAATACTTCGAGCGTACCAATAAAGCAATAATGTATTTTCAAAACAACATGGCCAAAGAAAGTTATCCCTACAAAATCATATAGTCTGGCTAAGCTCTATCTTCATCACACAAAACATTTAATCATGCACAACCCCGATGACGAGCCAAGCAATTGTTTCATACTTTAATAATCTCAAACTTTTTCAACTTTCATGCAATACATGAGCGTGAGCCATGGATATAGCACTATAGGTGGAATAGAATATGATGGTGGGGGTTATGTGGAGAAGGCAAAAAAGGAGAAAGTATCACATCGACTAGGCATATCAACGGGCTATGGAGATGCCCATCAATAGATATCAATGTGAGTGAGTAGGGATTTCCATGCAACGGATGCACTAGAGCTATAAGTGTATGGAAGCTCAAACTGAAACTAAGTGGGTGTGCATCCAACTTGCTTGCTCATGAAGACCTCGGGCATTTGAGGAAGCCCATCATCGGAATATACAAGCCAAGTTCTATAATGAAAATTCCCACTAGTATATGAAAGTGAAAGCATAGGAGGCTCTCTATACGAAGAACATGGTGCTACTATGAAGCACAAGTGTGGTAAAAGGATAGTAACATTGCCCCTTCTCTCTTTTTCTCTCATATATTTTTTTATTTTTTTTTTATTATTTTTTATTTTTTTTGGTGGGCTTCTTTGGCCTCTTTTTTATTTGGGCTTCTTTGGCCTCTTTTATTTTTCATAAAGTCCGGAGTCTCATCCCGATGTGGGGGAATCATAGTCTCCATCATCATTTCCTCACTGGGGCAATGCTCTAATAATGATGATCATCACACTTTTATTTACTTACAACTCAATATCTGGAACAAAGATATGACTCTATATGAATGCCTCCGGCGGTGTACCGGGATGTGCAATGATCTAGCATAGCAATGACATCAAAAAATGGACAAGCCATGAAAACATCATGCTAGCTATCTTACGATCATGCAAAGCAATATGACAATGAATGCTCAAGTCATGTATATGATGATGATGGAAGTTGCATGGCAATATATCTCGGAATGGCTATGGAAATGCCATGATAGGTAGGTATGGTGGCTGTTTTGAGGAAGATATAATGAGGCTTATGTGTGATAGAGCGTATCGTATCACGGGGTTTGGATGCACCGGCGAAGTTTGCACCAACTCTCAAGGTGAGAAAGGGCAATGCACGGTACCGAAGAGGCTAGCAATGATGGAAGGGTGAGAGTGCGTATAATCCATGGACTCAACATTAGTCATAAAGAACTCATATACTTATTGCAAAAATTTAGAAGTCATCAAAAACCAAAGCACTAGACGCATGCTCCTAGGGGGATAGATTGGTAGGAAAAGACCATCGCTCGTCCCCGACTGCCACTCATAAGGAAAACAATCAATAAATAAAATTGTGCTCTGACTTCATCACAAAGCGGTTCACCATACGTGCATGCTACGGGAATCACAAACCTCAACACAAGTGTCTCTACAATCCACAACCACCCACTAGCATGACTCTAATATCACCACCTTTATATCGCAAAACTATTGCAAGGAATCAAACATATCATATTCAGCGATCTACAAGTTTATGTAGGATTTTATGACTAACCATGTGAATGACCAATTCATGTCATCTCTCTAAATGGATATAAGAGAAGCAAGAGAGTTTAATTATTTCTAGAAAAGATATGTCCACGGTCTAACAAATATAAGTGAAGCAAAAGAGCATTCTACAAATGGCGGTTTTCTATGTGAAGAGAAACAGGCAATCCAAACTTCAAATGATATAAGTGAAGCACGTGAAGCATTCTATGAAGCCATACTCAGAAGATTTAAGTGAAGTGCAATGAGAATTCTATAAATCAACCAAGGATTATCTCATACCAGCATGGTGCATAAAAGAAAAATGAAAACTAAATGCAAAAGACGCTCCAAGATTTTTACATATCACATGAATGAAACGAATCCGAAAACATACCGATATTTGTTGAAGAAAGAGGGGATGCCTCCCCAGCATCCCCAAGCTTAGACGCTTGAGTCTCCTTGAATATTTACTTGGGGTGCCTCGGGCATCCCCAAGCTTGAGCTCTTGCCTCTCTTCCTTCTTCTCACATCGAAACATCCTCGATTAGACACTACATCCACACAAAACTTCAACAGAAAACTCGGTAAGATCTGTTAGTATAATAAAGCAAATCACCACTCTAAGTACTGTTGCAAACCAATTCATATTTTGTTTTTGCATTATGTCTACTGTAATATAACTTTTTCATGGCTTAATCCACTGATATAAATTGATAGATTCATCAAAACAAGCAAACTATGCATCAAAAACAGAATCTGTCAAAAACAGAATAGTCTGTAGCAATATGAACATCCGCCATACTTCTGGTACCCCACAAATTCTACAAAAATTAGGAAAAATAAAAAAGTTTTATATAAAGACAGTGCAAAAGGAATCAGAACCAATTGACGTTCCAGTTAAAAATTTAAAATTGCGCAGTACAGCCAAAGTTTCTGTTCTGCACCATACAAACCAACAAGCATTGTAAACATCCTAAAGGCAAACCTTAGCACATTATTTTTAAATACAATGGAATTGTACAAGGGGATAATTATTTTTGATGAAAAATTTCTGTAATCAGGATTCACAAAGTTTCGAGCATGAACAAAGTTCAAGGAGCTCTCCCACTTCAACAATGCTTGTCTTTCTCACTTTCACTTTCCTTTTTGAAAAGTTTTTAGGTTCCCCTCTTTATTTTTGTGTTTTTAAACTATATAAAAGCACTATAGAAATAAATGACTCTCTTAAACTTCCGGGTTGTCTCCCTGGCAGCGCTTTCTTTAAAGCCATTAAGCTAGGCATTTAGTGCTCAAGTAATGAATCCACCTGGATCCCAAGGTATATCAAAGCCAATTTTAATTAACAATGATTTGTAATTTAGTAATGAGCACAAAGTAACATATATCATGTAATGACGAAGTCTAACTCTCTTCCTATGCATCGGCATGTCATAAAAGAACAATTCGTGCACACATAGTAAAGGCCAATGCATAGTATAAACAGTTTCTTGCAATTTCATAGTATGGGAAACATAGAGAGGTGGAGAAATAGTTCCTCTCTCATAATAATTGCAAGTAGGAGCAACAAGCACATGTATATTACATTCATCAAAATCATCATGTGCAATGGTAAAAGGCAACCCATCAATACAATCCTTAATAAGCATAAACTTCTCCGATAAAGTGTAGTAGGGAGAATTCAAAAAGATAATAGGACTATCATGCGTGGGTGCAATAGCAACAATTTCATGTTTAACATAAGGAACTATAGCAAGTTCATCTCCATAAGCATAATTCATATTGGCATCTCGGCCACAAGCATAGCAAGCATCATCAAAAAGGGATATTTCAAACAAATTCAAGGGATCATAGCAATCATCATAGCAATCATCCTTCGGTAAGAACGAACAGGAATTAAATAATGTATGAGTTGGAGGGTTACTCTCATTAGAAGGTGGGCACGGGTAGCTAATCCGCTCTTTGTCCTTTTGTTCTTCGCTCTCCTCGTCATCTTTTTCATCCAATGAGCTCACCATTTCATCAATTTCTTCTTGCATAGCTTCCTGCAAAATATTAGTCTCTTCTTGGACATCGTTGACTTTCTTCATAAAAGCATTAATATAGTAATTGTATTCATAATTTTCATAGCAATATCGAAGTATAGCAAGATTTTCCAGTCTATAACCATCATCATCAAAAGCTTCATACTTTTCAAACAAAGCTTCAATATCATACGCAGCCTTAAAAGCAACAAATTCTTCTATTTGTTCCACATCATAGTAATCATATATACCATTAGCATAGGAAGCTAAGGTTTCATTATCGTTAAATTTGCATGAAAAGGGGAGGTGTGGAGCCTCCATCCTAGAGCAACAAGTAATATCATATCTCAAGCATAGATTCCAGGCATACCAGCGCAACATAATAAATTGATCCCTTAATAGTTTCCCTTTTTGTGTCGAGCGATAATCCCTAAAGTATTCACGTTGATCCAACGTTACTCCCATTATAAAGTTGAATGGGGTTTTCTCAGGATTATCAAAGTAGTACAAAATATTTTTCTCATGATGAGAATCGAGGGTTTTAGGAGTTACCCATCCTCATGAGTAGCAAGTACATCTAATTTTTTTGGTATTTTGTGTTCCATATCCATAACTAAAGATAGAGAACAACTAAGAACAGCAAATAAAAATTACTTAGTGATAAAGCAAACAAGCACACACGAGAATATTCACCCCACGCTATGACTCCCCGGCAACGGCGTCGGAAAAAGGTCTTGATAACCCACAAGTATAGGGGATTACAACAGTTTTCGATAAGTAAGAGTGTCATACCCAACGAGGAGCTAAAGGTAGAACAAATATTCCCTAAAGTTCTATCGACCACCGATACAACTCTACGCACGCTTGATGTTCGCTTTACCGGAAACAAGTATGAAACTAGAAGTACTTTGTAGGTGTGATAAGATAGGTTTGCAAGATAATAAAGAGCATGTAAACATAAACTAGGGGCTGTTTAGATAAAGATGCAAGAAAGTAAATATAGCGAGTGTGGAAAAGTGGTGGTAGGAGTTGTGAAATTGTCCCTAAGAAATTGACTATGTTACTAGACCGATAATCACTATTGCAATTCTATTTGAGGGAGAGGCATAAGCTAACATACTTTTCTCTACTTGGATCATATGCACTTATGATTGGAACTCTAGCAAGCATCCGCAACTACTAAAGATTCATTAAGGTAAAACCCAACCATAGCATTAAGGCATCAAGTCCCCTTTTATCCCATACATAAACAACCTACTTACTCGGGTCTGTGCTTCTGTCACTCACGCCACCCACCATAAGCAAATCATAAAAATATTGCCAACCCTACAGTGGGAATCCCTCACGCTTGCGCGACACGGAGAGCACCATAGGACATCACCAATAATAAAACATGCAACTCAAACCAATCATAGCAATTCATCAATTACCGATAGGACAATAGAAATCTACTCAGACATCATAGGATAGCAACACATCATTGGATAGTAATATGAAGCATAAAGCACCATGTTCAAGTAGAGGGTACAACGGGTTGAGGGAGAGTGGACCGCTGGATATAGAAGGGGGAAGGTGATGGAGATGTTGGTGAAGATGACGGCGGTGTTGGTGAAGATCGCGGTGATGATGATGGCCCCCGGCAGCGCTCCGGCGCCACCAGAAGCAAGGGGGAGAGAGGCCCCCTTCTTCTTCTTCTTCCTTGACCTCCTCCCTAGATGGGAGAAGGGTTTCCCATCTGTTACTTGGCTCCCTTGGCGTGGGAGGGGCGAGAGCCCCTCCGAGATTGGATCTATCTCTCTGTTTCTGCGTTCTCTGCGTTTCCTGATTCTACCCTTTCACCGTTTCCTTTATATCTGGAGATCCATAACTCCGATTGGGGTGAATCTTTCGCCCAGATCTTTATCATAAAATTAGCTTTCTTGCGCCAAAATAAGAGCGTCAACCGCCTTATGGGTGGACCACGAGGGTCAGGGCGCGCCTGGGGGGAGGGCGCGCCCCCTACCTCGTGGCCACCCCAGACACCGTTTCGCGTTGATTCCACTTCCCAAAAATCATAAATATTCCAAAAAAAATCTCCGTCCGTTTTTATCCCGTTTGGACTCTATTTTATATTGGGTTTCTGTGAAACAAATGCAACTGACAGGAACTGGCACTGGGCACTGGATCAATATGTTAGTCCCAAAAATAATATAAAAAGATGCCAAAAAGTATATGAAAGTGAATAATATTGGCATGGAACAATCAAAAAATATAGATACGATGGAGACGTATCACCCATCACCTGGCCCTTCGCGGTCTAGGGGCTTGACATGGTTGGACCCCTTAAAGGAGGAACCCACAAGCAAAAATACTTACTGGTCATTGTGGACAAATTCACCAAATGGATAGAGGCCAAGCCTGTTAAGATGGCCGAATCCGGACTGGTGATAGACTTCATATCAGGGGTCGTACACCATTATGGCGTCCCCCACAGCATCATCACTGATAACGGCACAAACTTTATGACCGACGATGTCAAACTCTAGTGCAAAAATATGGGCATGAAGCTCGACTACGCTTCAGTCTATCACCCACAAACTAACGGTCAAGTCGAGCGAGAAAATGGTCTAATCATGAGCGGCATCAAACCTAGATTAGTGCGGTCCCTCAAGGAATCTAACACGCACTAGGTAGAGGAGCTCGACTCCGTACTCTGGGGGCTGCGGACCATGCCGAATCGCACCACCGGATTTACACCATTCTTTATGGTATACGACGCAGAGGCAGTTTTGCCCTGCGACATAATTCATGACTCACCTCGCGTGCGCATGTACGAAGAAAGAGAAGCCGAACTCGATCGGCAGGACAGTTTGGATGCCTTGGAGGAGGAGCGTGACGTGGCAAAAGCCTGTTCCGCATTCTATCAACAGCAAGCTCGAAGATATCAAAGCAGAGAAGTACGGGCCAAAACTTACAATGTTGGCGAGTTAGTTCTGCGCCTGCCGGACAAGAAAAAGGACAAACTCAAGCCCAAATGGGAAGGTCCCTATATAATTGACCAAGTCCTGACTGGTGGAGCGTACCGCCTGTGAAATGCATCGGATAACCGACTGGAGCCGAACCCATGGAACACAGCCCGTCTATGAAGATTCTACGCCTAGCGCCGGACTCTGTGTTCGTCTCCTTCCTCTGTCTATTTTTTTACACATTAGTTTTCTTATATTTCTCTCCTTCTCCCTCTTCTTCTCTTACAGCCTTTAAGGGCTCGTTTGCGCATTGTTCGCACACAATTGATGCGCTATCCGCGCTCATTATACCTGGGGGCTTCTTTAACAGAAGCTTGTTTATACGGGCCTCATACCTGACACATGTGTCATACTTCCGCATGTACCTTTTATTCACCATTATATGCATCGATATGACTTAAGTTTTGGCCAAGCTGGGTTGCCTGGCTCCTGTGCTTACCCCTACATTCCTGATTGTTCGGCTAGGCGGTAAAGGGAGCACCTCTGTGATTGTTACTGCTGGGTCAGCCAGATGTGTACCTCAGACTGGGTGAAGCCCAAAGCTAGCGTTCTTAAGGGAATATTCGGTCGGTGAACTAAAAGATGATTTCTCACTCGTTTATTTATCCGCCCCCAGATGCTTTTCTGCTTTTTTCGCAGTCCGGACATGCATTTTAGTGCATGCCTCCCAGGGAAAGGAACCCCTAACGGAACTATTCTCCCTGGAAGATGTTTCTTACTAACCACGTAATATAACATAACTAGTTGGGCACTTGTTTGTTAAAGCACTAATGACCCCTACGCCTGGTCTCCACGCATGCCCTGGTTCTTACATAACCGAGAGGGTATTCGGACACACTCCGGACTATTGGGTCCAGAGGTTGAAGCGAAAAGGTCCGCAATGACAAACGATCTACAATCCGGCTAGAAGGCATTTTACATGTCATCTTAAATTACATAGTCAATTTGACTGGGTATATTCTTCTTCAATACCATCCAACAGGCTGTCTAATTTACAGTCCTGTTGGGAATACTTGGTGGCCAACTCTACCTGGCCGTACACTAAACTGACATGGATCTCCTTCCCATCGGGCCCCACAGGTCCGACCTCGGCCATGTGGTTTGGGTCAGCCTTCGTGTACCGCATCTTCACCATGGCCCATGCCTCCTTGGCGCCTTGACGGCAGGCCGATATCTTCCATAATCAGAAGTGCCACCGCGCTCCCTTTAGCTTCTCTGCAAGCTCTCCAAGGCCTTCGGGCATGGAGACGGATGGCCACAAGGCCTGGGCGACGCCTTGCATCACCTGCCGAACATATTCATGCAGTTGTGAGAGCTCGGGAAGAAGGTCACCCATAGAACCGGGCATTTCCTCTGCAGGTCGACCTGTCAGCATACCTACAGACATAACTCTGTCAATCGACTTCCTCGCTGAACTCTTTTTTCGAAGTTCGCTCAAGCACTTACTAAAGATGTCGCGTCGAAGCCGCTGATTCTCCTTCACGGAGTCCGACAGCTGAGCACGAACATCCTTTATTTCCTCACCCAGCTGGGTATTGGCATCTTGGAGCTTATTCTTCTCTTGCCTCACCCTCATCAACACGCTCTCGCCGGCCTTTAACCGGTGCAAGAGTTGTTGTTTGTCCAGATCCACTCTGGCGCCATCTGCAATGTTATTGTCAGATATTCACGCATGCCGCACTTTTGAACATACTCATCTTTTGAAGCACATATTACCAGCGGGGGTCTCCTTGGCCTCCTCCGCCGCGGCTAGTGCGGCCTCAAGTTGGGCCTTGCACTCTTCCAGCTCCCAGGATAGTTGGGTATTCTTTTCTGTAAGATCCTGCATAACAAATGATCCTTAAATCAGTTATTCTCACTGTTTCAAGTCTCGGGGGCTACTAACATATATAACCATCAAATTTTCTCACCCGTATGTCTTTTACATACTGCTTTGTGGCTCTGGTTAGACCATTTTGAGCGGCACGGAGGTACGCATCTCCCGTATTGAAGGCATCCAATGCCTCATGGGAGAAACAAGCGTCATGAAGAACTGTCCTGTCAGGACCCCGACTCAATGCCACATCGATCTAGCATGTAACACCTCATATCACTTTGCGGCCTCACGCACGGTATCCCCACGGGTGTCGCCTTACCTTTGCCCGGGACCGTTTGCGCCTTTTGGCACACGTATATGATAGTGTCGCTAGCATCCATATGATAAGGAGCCTGGGCTGACATGGCTAGTCGTAAACCCAAAGTGGCACAAACTTACAGGGACATGCATCCATGACCCACCATCGAACGTGTTGGTCATCAACGAGTGAATCCAGGCTGTAGCACTGGGCTAGCAGGACTCTGGTGAACCGGGCTGTAGCGGGCTAACAGGACTCTGGTATTCATCGCGTGACATTTCCCCGAAGGGACAGACACAGGAACGAAGAAGGACACATGCCGGCCAGCCTAAGTGTTCCGGAGCAGTAGCAAGCTACCATGGCTCAGTGGAAACACTAGGAGACATTTCCCGGTAAGAGAGGCTACTAAGGATAAACAACTAGATAGTCAGATCCCACACATACCAAGCATTTCAATAACATACACACAGTATGCTCGATATGTGCAAATACAACATGGCATCACAACATGACTCTACAACTCAAGTATTTATTCAATAGGCTCCAAGGAGCGAGATATTACAAACATGGTCTCTTGACCCAACATTCAGAGCATACAAGTCAAAGCACAAACGGAAGCTTAACATGTCTGAGTACAGACATCTACAAATGAAAAAGGCTGAGAAGCCTGACTGTCTATCAGATCCTGCCGAGGGCACAAGATCATAGCTGAGGTAACAAGCTAAACGTCGAAGTCCACGCGATACTACTAGAGAGACTGAAGTCTCTCTGCAAAAACATAAATTAAGCAACGTGAGTACAAATGTACCCAGCAAGACTTACATCAGAACTAACTACATATGCATCATTATCAACAAAGGGGATGGTGGGGTTTAACTGCAGGAAGCCAGCTTTGACTCGGTGGCTATCCTGAACTACGACTGCAAGTAACTCTTTTGAGGTGGCGCACACGAGTCCACATATTCACCATATCAATACACCACCATGGACCCGCTGCCGTCTCCCTACGAGGGTGCCATCCATAGCACTCACGCTTATCTTGCGTATTTTAGAGTATCCAGTTTCACTTGTCTATGAACTGTACAGGCAACCCAGAAGTCCTTTTCCGCGGACACGGCTATTCGAATAGATCATATTAACCCTGCAGGGGTGTACTTCTTCACACACGCTCTCACCACTTACCGCCGTTTACACGACATGTACTCGGCAACCTTCAAGTGGAAGCCCATCGAGGGTGTCGGCCACGACCTGACTAACCACACAAGTCTCTCGTCCAGGTTTATCGCCTATTCGGGTTCCATCCGCAAGGAGATTCGGCCGGGGTGTCACTCACGGCCCCAAACGATGTGAGCAGGGTTCCCAAGCCCACCATCCGGGTGCCACTTGGTACACCGTGCCACTGTGCCTAGTCTGTCCCAAGCCCACCTGTACCGGGTGCCACTTGGTAGACTACTAACACTACCTACAAACACTAGAAAGTAGTTGCAACTCCTGGATAGAGATCAAGTTGATTAATAAGTCGAGAGAGTCAATTAAGGATCCCAATGTGTGGTAGTAGCTGTTCATGGATCACAAACAAAGAACTCAGTTCCTGAGGACGGCTGCAATGAGACAACCGACCATGTACTCCTACATGGCCTCTCACCGCTACCTTTACCAAATCATGTTCACACACTTAGCTCTCAACAGTAGGACATGTTCACACACCTTCGATTCATTCCCGATGAATCATACCTGACTCAACTCTAAGCAGTAGCAGGCATGACAAATAAGCATGAATGAGTAGGCACAACAGGGCTCAAACAACTCCTACTCATGCTAGTGAGTTTCATCTATTTACTGTGGCAATGACAGGTCATGCAAAGGATAAAGGGGTTCAGCTACCGCAGCAAGTAACAGATGAATCATTGTTGTCCTAATGTAGTAAAAGAGCGCAGGAGCGAGAGAGTGGGATTGTATCATAATGAACAAGGGGGTTTTGCTTGCCTGGCACTTCTGAAGATAGTATAGTTCTTCATCGATGTCATCGAACTCATCATCGGAACCACGTCTATCGAGAGGGAACAATTACCGGCAACAGAGAGGAAACACAATCAATGCAATGCACATTATGATGCATGATCATGACATGGCAACATGCTGGTGTTTTGAGCTAATGCAGCTAGCAACAAAGTTAAATGAAGTTGGTTTGAACCCTATGTTCAAATCCAAACTCCATATGTGAAATTCAAATGCCATTTATATGATTTTTGCTAAACAGCAGCTATAAGTTGTTCTAACATGCATGAAAATGGTACAGATGGATAGATTGGATTTTTCTGATCATTTTTCATATATAAATTATTTAATTTGGAGTTACGGTTGAATTTCTATGAATTTTAGAAGTTTAGATCATTTTCTGGAATTTCTTGAATTATTTTAAATCCAGAAACAATTACTGTGTCAGCATTGCGTTATTGTGACGTCAGCAGAGTCAACAGGGCTGCCCCTGGTCAAACCTGACCAGGGGGTCCCACTGGTCAGTGTCACGGTGCTCGTTAGGGTCGCTGACGTGTGGGCCCAGTCAACGGCCACGTCAGCACGGTCAACTCAGGCATGTGGGTCCCGCTGGGTTTTTAAACTAACCTAAACAGAAACAAAACTAGGATTAATTAGGGAGTGGGGCCCATGCGTCAATGGCCCAGGGGGTTGGTTAGCGGTGTGATTAGGCCCTAATCACGGCCACGTCGGCAGTCGCCGGCGCCTTGCCGGCGGCGACCTCAAAGCGCGGCGGAAACTCCCCTGAAAACTGCTACGGGGCTCGGTTTTGCGCGTGGTTTGCGTCTACGGGGAGCTGAAGGTGTCTCGCATCTAGAGGTGGCGACGGATGGAGCTAGGGTGGCCGGAGATAGCCGGAACGGAGCTCGCGGCGGCGGCCGGAGTTCGGCTTAGCACGGGCGAGGCGGTGCGCTTGGCTGACGGGCGAGCTAAGCGGCGGGGCGGATTGCTGGGAGCTCCAGGAGCACGCTGGTGCCACTGGACCGGGCGGAGGTGCTCAGGAGCGAGGACCTCACCGGCCATGGCGGACGACGGCTTCGGTCGTCAGTGAAGTAGGAGCTACGGCGTGAAAACGGAACAACGGAGAGGGGGGTTCGAGGGAGAGGCTTACGGCGGTTGCAGCGGTGCAGACGGCGAGCTCGGGGAAGGTCCAGCGCGGGCAGAACAGCGGCGACGATCTCAGGCGGCCGGAGGTGAAGACGACGGCGATGGCGGCGTTCCAGGGCCTCCGACGTCGTACAGCTCGGTGGAGAGGACGAGGGGACCGAGGCGGTTCTTCTGGACAGCTCAGGGGAGATATGCGACGCTGGTGGGCGCGGTGGTGGTGAACGGCATCGACGGCAGCGCTCGGTTGCGAGAGGGAGAGAGAGCAAAGGAGGGGAGAGCATTCGGGAGAGAGTGAGAGGGCCCGGGGGGTGCGTGGCGTCTCCGTGGCATCGTCTAGGAGCACCGGGGAGGAGCCAGGCAGGCAGGGAGGTGGCGTGGCGAGCTCAGCGGCGTCGCGGTGTCCCTCCTCTGCCTACTGGCAGAGGTAGGCGATGACTGGCACCGGGCCAGTGGGCTGGGCTGGCAAGGTAGGCTGCGAGGTGAGCGCCAGGTACTTCTCTCTCTATTTCTCTTTTCCCGTTTTCTATTTTTCTGCAGCTTTGTGGCTTTATTAAAAATACTAAATCAATCCCAAAAATCATGCAACTGCTCATGACCACTATTAGAAATATATCCTACAGTAAACATTTCAGTTTGGGATTATTTGAGCATTTAAAATATTTTATAGTATTTAAATGCCCAAATGCAAATAAGTAATGATTTAATTCAAAAATCCAGAATGGCCTAAAAATATGTGCATCATTTTTGGCAGAGGTTTTCACCTTTACCAGAAATCATGAACATTTCCAGAGGGCATTTTGGGTTTATTGAAAAAGATTTTATTTTGACCCTAGTTGAATTCATTAGCTTCTAGGGTTTATCAGCCCCCATTTCAAGTTTCATAAAAAAAATTTAAACATGATGCATGGATGCTAAAGCAAAAACAAGCAAGGCCTGAACTGGGGATGTGACAACTCACCCCCACTAAACAAGAATCTCGACCCAAGATTCAAGCGTAGGGTAAGATGAAGGGGAATGCAACCTAACACAATCTTCACGATCCAGGTTGCCCTTCATAAGAATGTTGATTTGATCACCATCTTTGTCTCGACGTCTTGCCCTGAGATCTCCATCTAACATGACAACGAGAGGAAAGGGACAACTCCAGAAGAATCGATCTTCTCGAAGATCAATCAACTTAGGATCAACTCACAGAGTGAGTCATAGCAACATCTCTCGAGCTAAGGTACGAAGCATACATCTAGAGGAATGGAGTGGAACGGATGACGAAGGTTCGATTTGGTAGGTAACAATTCCACGCTTGAGGAGATGGTGAATGGTTTCAAGATTGCGATGAAATAATTGCCATGATACCATAACGGGGCACCTTAGGGAAAGGTGGCTCGTAGAAATATCCCCTTAAGTGGCAAAAAGAATTACCTTTGATTCAAATATCATTGAAACTCTTTATACCAGCCTAAGGCAATTCTCGAGCGATCGTTTGGAGGGGTTCGGTAGAATGGCATACCCGGATTGGAATGGATGATGTGGATTACCTTGTTGAAAACAACACAAGGGATGATTTTAGTAACTGGGGAGAAGCTCAATAGTAGAGAGTGAGTCCACTGTTTGAGGAGTTATAGCATAACCGAGGAAACTGAGAGCAAGCCCAGTTAGTGCCGATGATAACACCTAGCGCTTGTGCGTGCTCTCAAGAACTTGAGCATTTCCATATTCATCAAGGTTTTACCAATATCCGGGACAAGGATCCTGGCAACACAACGTACTACCATGATGAATACCGGTAGAAGAGATGCAGATGCAAAGGAAGATAACCTTCTCAGATTTCACCTTAGCAAGGCCAAGGAAACAGAATCTGGATGATCGACCAAGAGACATTTAGCACTCCGCTTCTAATGTTCTCCTTGATGTGCCAGCGCAACCCATTTATTAAACTGGGTTGATATCTAGGACATCAAGTAAAGGTCGGACTTCGGGAACACAAAAATCATAAGGAATAACTACGAAAGTAAATCCTACAAAATCCTTATGGGAAGGTGGCCAACTTCTTCAGTCAAGATACTACAATTATAGGTCTTCCGGCTGGGTGTGTTGGCCACGACATCCACTTTACTGGGTTACAGAGAGTCCAATATAATAGTTCTTGGGAAATGTTCCAACCATCATATCTGCCTGAGATTCAGATCTGGTTGGTGTCAGGATATTCCAGACTATTCGAGTCTAGGAATTTTTTTTGAAAGTTTGCAACACAAATCGACGAGATGACGTTGCGAGATTCTCGGGAAATGAACTACGATAGTAAGCTCCAAAACATGAGCTGGTTCTGCTACAAACATGTGAAAACGTTGTCCCAGACAAAACATGATCACATGGCAGTCTTACAATAAAACACTACCGAGTTCTGATAGGGAACCATCATCAATGACATCGAAGTCTCCACGCGTGGAAATCCAAAGAGTTCACCTTGGACAGACTCCTTTATCTTTGAACAACTCAATCAGTGGCTTGGTGTGCTAGGAAACCCATATAGAATGGAGGCGGCCAACCTACCAAACCATAGAGTACTTCACACATGTGCATGACCAACTTGGAACGATTCCCTAAAAGCAAAAATAATCTTTCTCAGATCTACGGCGGCAACTTACATCAAGTGCACGTGAATTAGAGGAAGTCTCTTCTTCCATCCAAGCACAAGCTTCATGAACGGAACACGAAGGCATTGTTTACAAAGTTTCCAACACTAGGTTGATGTTCAACATGAATCATGGAGGAGACAAAATGCTGCTGATGGGATCAACAACAATTCATCCAGGTTTCCATATTAGTGGAATTCCACAATTATGTGAACAAGGTGATAGCATTGGTCAGACCCGAAAGATATAATGGTGTATGCTTGAGGAACAACCACGAGTAAGACAACATTACGAATATCGTTGGTTCTGATTTGATTTGACGATAGCCCATACTCAAATCAAAGGTTTGGGTAAGATAATAGATCCAACAATTGATCACGAGGATCAACCAATGAAGATATCATCTTTCTTCAAAACACACCAACACCGGGATATCCCTTTGAAATGAACTAAGTTAGGTAAGCTTTTATCTTCCAACTCTCCAAGTTGTCGTTTAGCTTAACCAACTAGCTCAGGGGTATCCAACACGGATTCTTGGAGAAAGGGTGGTTTCGAAAACCAACTTGGTCATGAGCTCAACATAGCAGTCAGGTGACAACCTGGTGATACTTCCGAGAAGATAATCGGAAAATCACGAACCACCGGTATGCTTCTAAGCTCGAGAACAATCTTGCTTTTTAGGGCAAGACGAGATGATCAAATAAGCAAGGGATTGGCATAGCCCCAACTCATTGATCAAAAGGTGCACCGGAAATAAGGACTAGGTAGCACGATCTATCTTAGAATGATGATTCAAGAACCAACACACTAAGAATGAAATTATTGTCCTTTAACTACCAAGCAACAAGGTTTCTAGCAGGATTGATTTCACACATCATAGTTCACATGTCGGGATTCCGGTTGCAACAACACGGGGACCGAGGAGTGAATAATGATGGCGAGAAATATCACTGCATCAAGAATTCATAAGAGGGTGTGCAATTCCCATGATACTCTTGACATAAAGAAGGTAATACTTCAAGGTAGAGCAGAGCACAAGCTGGATTGGCATTTTGATCTGCGGAATACAACTGCTTTGACCCAATCCTAGACATGGATGAGGTACTGGAGTTTGTTTCTCCTAGTCATTCCGGAATAGAATGGCTCGACGGACCACAAGAGTAATAGGCATTGACGAATGCATAATCACTCCTGACTATCAATTGATAGACAAGGCCCAGAAAACAACTAAAGAGGGACAACCCAAAGGAGCATATGTTTTTCTGAGTTGTGGATGCATGGATTAGTATGCCGAACAAATTCAGCATATTTCTTCCGGATAACCCATGCTGAAGAGGAAGGACTGGCAGATTCACAACTATGAATGGAGGACTCATCAAGAGCATTCTGGTTGCGATCTTTTGGTTCAAAGAACTTCTACCATAATGGTTCATGGTATTGGAAGAATGATATACCACGGACCTCGAGGACTATCGCAAGGTTACTAATATCCTAAAGGAACTAGCAAACACTATCAACACGAGGTAAGTAGGGTGAATCTCGGGTTCAAAACCCAAGGAGTAGAATACCTACTACTAGGTGGCATCACGGGATGCTTTCGAGAATAAAGGCTAGAATCATCACACTGGGACACAAATCATGGCTAGATTACTAGATGATCCCCCTAGGACACCTAGGGTCATAATAATAACTCCAACATATATGTCGAGGTAATAGAATACCTCAACTCAGTGTTTGGTGTGGTTAACCTGGCCAGAAGGGTCATCGAAAACAGAGGGAAGGATTTTGCAATTGCGTCAGATTATTTAGAAACCTAGGATGATTCGGACAGCATAACGGCTGTAAATGCTCAAAATGTTTGAGACATGCTACAAAAATGGTGGCATAGCCACTCAGAAGCACAATATCAAGGTTTCGGGATCAACAGTTATCATACGGAAGTAGTAGGAACTGAACAGAGGCTTAAATCCATTAATCCTATAATTCTACGGATTAGTAACACGTGATCCTAATAGAAAGAAAAGATAGCCTAGTTCCTTAACCCCGCAGGAAAGATAAGATGACTCAGATCAGAAGGGCATGAGGTATAAGGAGTAAAAAGAGCCTTACATTCCAACCCACAATCAATTCCCTTATATAACTAAAGAATTTCTAGACTCAACTTCGACCAGTTTGGCTTGGTAAACCTATAGGCAGTCAGGCTCTGATACCAAGCTGTCAGGACCCCGATTCAATGCCACATCGATCTAGCATGTAACACCTCATATCACTTTTCGGCCTCACACACGGTATCCCCACGGGTGTCGCCTTACTTTTGCCCGGGACCATTTGCGCCTTTTGGCACACGTATATGATAGTGTCGCTAGCATCCATATGATAAGGAGCCCGGGCTGACATGGCTAGTCGTAAACCCAAAGTGGCACAAACTTACAGGGACAGGCATCCATGACCCAGCATCGAACGTGTCGGTCATCAGCGAGTGAATCCAGGCTGTAGCACTGGGCTAGCAGGACTCCGGTGAACTGGGCTGTAGTGGGCTAACAGGACTCCGGTATTCATCGCGTGACATTTCCCCGAAGGGACAGACATAGGAACGAAGAAGGACACATGCCGGCCAGCCTAAGTGTTCCGGAGCAGTAGCAAGCTACCATGGCTCAGTGGAAACACTAGGAGACATTTCCCGGTAAGAGAGGCTACTAAGGATAAACAACTAGATAGTCAGATCCCACACATACCAAGCATTTCAATAACATACACACAATATGCTCGATATGTGCAAATACAACATGGCATCACAACATGAATCTACAACTCAAGTATTTATTCAATAGGCTCCAAGGAGCGAGATATTACAAACATGGTCTCTTGACCCAACATTCAGAGCATACAAGTCAAAGCACAAACGGAAGCTTAACATGTCTGAGTACAGACATCTACAAATGAAAAAGGCTGAGAAGCCTGACTGTCTATCAGATCCTGCCGAGGGCACAAGATCGTAGCTGAGGTAACAAGCTAAACGTCGAAGTCCACGCGGTACTACTAGCGAGACTGAAGTCTCTCTGCAAAAACATAAATTAAGCAACGTGAGTACAAATGTACCCAGCAAGACTTACATCAGAACTAACTACATATGCATCATTATCAAAAAAGGGGATGGTGGGGTTTAACTGCAGCAAGCCAGCTTTGACTCGGTGGCTATCCTGAACTACGACTACAAGTAACTCTTTTGAGGTGGCGCATACGACTCCACATATTCACCATATCAATACACCTCTATGGATCCGCTCCCGTCTCCCTACGAGGGCGCCATCCATAGCACTCACGCTTATCTTGCGTATTTTAGAGTATCCACTTTCACTTGTCTATGAACTGTACAGGCAACCTAGAAGTCCTTTTCCGCGGACACGGCTATTCGAATAGATCATATTAACCCTGCAGGGGTGTACTTCTTCACACACGCTCTCACCACTTACCGCCATTTACACAACATGTACTCGGCAACCTTCAAGCGGAAGCCCAGCGAGGGTGTTGGCCACGACCTGACTAACCACACAAGTCTCTCGTCTAGGTTTATCGCGTATTCGGGTTCCATCCGCAAGGAGATCCGGCCGGGTGTCGCTCACGGCCCCAAACGATGTGAGCAGGGTTCCCAAGCCCACCATCCGGGTGCCACTTGGTACAGCGTGCCACAGTGCCTAGTCTGTCCCAAGCCCACCTGTACCGGGTGCCACTTGGTAGACTACTAACACTACCTACAAACACCAGAAACTAGTTGCAACTCCTGGACAGAGATCAAGTTGATTAATAAGTCGAGAGAGTCAATTAAGGATCCCAATGTGTGGTAGTAGCTGTTCATGGATCACAAACAAAGAACTTAGTTTTTGAGGACGGCTGCAATGAGACAACCCACCATGTACTCCTACATGGCCTCTCACCGCTACCTTTACCAAATCATGTTCACACACTTAGCTCTCAACAGTAGGACATGTTCACACACCTCCGATTCATTCCCGATGAATCAGACCTGACTCAACTCTAAGCAGTAGCAGGCATGACAAACAAGCATGAATGAGTAGGCACAACAGGGCTCAAACAACTCCTACTCATGCTAGTGGGTTTCATCTATTTACTGTGGCAATGACAGGTCATGCAAAGGCTAAAGGGGTTCAGCTACCGCAGCAAGTAACAGATGAATCATTGTTGTCCTAATGCAGTAAAAGAGAGCAGGAGCGAGAGAGTGGGATTGTATCAGAATGAACAAGGGGGTTTTGCTTGCCTGGCACTTCTGAAGATAGTATAGTTCTTCATCGGTGTCATCGAACTCATCGTTGGAACCACGTCTATCGAGAGGGAACAATTACCGGCAACAGAGAGGAAACACAATCAATGCAATGCACATTATGATGCATGATCATGACATGGCAACATGCTGGTGTTTTGAGCTAATGCAGCTAGCAACAAAGTTAAATGAAGTTGGTTTGAACCCTAAGTTCAAATCCAAACTCCATATGTGAAATTCAAATGCCATTTATATGATTTTTGCTAAGCAGCAGCTATACGTTGTTCTAACATGCATGAAAATGGTACAGATGGATATATTGGATTTTTCTGATCATTTTTCATATATAAATTATTTAATTTGGAGTTATGGTTGAATTTCTATGAATTTTAGAAGTTTAGATCATTTTCTGGAATTTCTTGAATTATTTTAAATCCAGAAACATTTACTGCGTCAGCATTGCGTCATTGTGACGTCAGCAGAGTCAACAGGGCTGCCCCTGGTCAAACCTGACCAGGGGGTCCCACTGGTCAGTGTCACGGTGCTCGTTAGGCTCGCTGAAGTGTGGGCCCAGTCAACGGCCACGTCAGCGCAGTCAACTCAGGCATGTGGGTCCCGCTGGGTTTTTAAACTAACCTAAACAGAAACAAAACTAGGATTAATTAGGGAGTGGGGCCCATGCATCAGTGGCCCAGAGGGTTGGTTAGCGGTGTGATTAGGCCCTAATCAAGGCCACGTCGGTAGTCGCCGGCGCCTTGCCGGCGGCGACCTCAAACCGCGGCGGAAACTCGCCGGAAAACTGCTACGGGGCTCGGTTTTGCGCGTGGTTTGCGTCTACGGGGAGCTTAAGGTGTCGCGCATCCAGAGGTGGCGACAGATGGAGCTAGGGTGGCCGGAGATAGCCGGAACTAAGCTCGCGGCGGCGGCTGGAGTTTGGCTAAGCACGGGCGAGGCGCTGCGCTTGGCTGACGGGCGAGCTAAGCGGCAGGGTGGATTGCTGGGAGCTCCAGGAGCACGCTGGTGCCACTGGACCGGGCGGAGGTGCTCAGGAGCGAGGATCTCACCGGCCATGGCGGACGGCGGCTTCGGTCGTCAGTGAAGTAGGAGCTACAGCGTGAAAACGGAACAACGGAGAGGGGGGTTCGAGGGATAGGCTTACGGCGGTTGCAACGGTGCAGACGGCGAGCTCGGGGATGGTCCAGCGCGGGCAGAACGGCGGCGACGATCTCGGGCGGCCGGAGGTGAAGACGACGGCGATGGCGGCGTTCTAGGGCCTCCAGCATCGTACAAGTCGGTGGAGAGGACGAGGGGACCTAGGCGGTTCTTCTGGACAGCTCAGGGGAGATATGTGACGGCCGTGGGCACGGTGGTGGTGAACCTCGTCGACGGCAGCGCTCGGTTGCGAGAGGGAGAGAGAGCAGAGGAGGGGAGAGCATTCGGGAGAGAGTGAGAGGGCCCAAGGGGTGCGTGGCGTCTCCGTGGCATCGTCTAGGAGCACCGGGGAGGAGCCAGGCAGGCAGGGAGGTGGCGTGGCGAGCTCAGCGGCGTCGCGGTGTCCCTCCTCTGCCTACTGGCAGAGGTAGGCGATGACTGGCACTGGGCCAGTGGGCTGGGCTGGCCAGGTAGGCTACGAGGTGAGCGCCAGGTACTTCTCTCTCTATCTCTCTTTTCCTATTTTCTATTTTTCTGCAGCTTTGTGGCTTTATTAAAAATACTAAATCAATCCCAAAAATCATGCAACTGCTCATGACCACTGTTAGAAATATATCCTACAGTAAACATTTCAGTTTAGGATTATTTGAGCATTTAAAATATTTTATAGTATTTAAATGCCCAAATGCAAATAAGTAATGATTTAATTCAAAAATCCAGAATGGCCTAAAAATATGTGCATCATTTTTGGCAGAGGTTTTCACCTTTACCAGAAATCATGAACATTTCCAAAGGGCATTTTGGGTTTATTGAAAAAGATTTTATTTTGACCCTAGTTGAATTCATTAGCTGCTAGGGTTTATCAGCCCCCATTTCAAGTTTCATAAAAAATTTAAACATGATGCATGGATGCTAAAGCAAAAACAAGCAAGGCCTGAACTGGGGATGTGACATGTCCGGCGACGCCTGTGGTTCATGGCACTCTCCACCTCGGAATTGGTGGCAGACAGCCCGTCCGCATCCTCTGTCGGAGGAGCGCCCGGTGCGTGCCTCGTGCTCGCCTCCGCTTCCGGACCCGGCCTTGGAGCTTGGCCAGTGGAGGCGCGTTTGGCAACCTCTCCGGATGTAGTCTGGCGAGCGCTCTTTTTCCTGAAGAGAGCACAAGCGTTAGTATACCTTGAGGGCATAAAACCTGGGAATACATTGGCACACCATACCATTGCGTCGGTGTCTCAATCTGGACCGCACTTCTTTTTAGCCTGCTGGGCCTTGATGCCCCTTGTTGGTTAGCCACCGCAGGCTCGGCCCTCCGCCTCAAGGACTTCCCCTGTAAAAACGTCATTGGTATTCGGAGATCAAAAATAAGCACGGATGGATCATCTTAAAGGTACTGGGACTTCGGTCTCGGTTACGTGTGAGGTGGGAAGTAGTCCGGGATAATCGGCCATAATGGCCACTAAGGCGTTGTCCTTGCTCAATTGATGAAACACCCCATCGATCAGCTCCACAGATAAGTCCGGGTCCTCTTGGGAGTCCGGGTCGAAGGACCGTTCCGGGTCCTCGGGTTGTGGAGGAGGGTTGTTTATCTCCTTTATAGCCTGGTGTAGCTCCTGCGTTAAGATTGCTAGGCTGAATACTTAACTATGGGGATATAAAACATATGGGCGATTGAAAGTGTCCGCTTACCCAGCTTGGAGGAATTCCTCCTCTTCTCCCTTGTACAAAGCAGACAAGATCTTTATTAGAGCGGCAGCTGATTCCGGCCCCTTATGGCAGCACCGGGTGGCGTCGTCCTCCCCGTTGAAATCCCACATGGGGTGGCCTCTATACTGAAGTGGCTGCACCCCCCGCATAATGCATGTGGCCATTACCTCGATCATGGTCAGTCCGGAATGAGCTAACAACCTTATCCGGCTCATCAGGTAAAGGCCGTCCCTATCATTTTCCTTCTGAGGGCTCCGTGGACGCCAGCTTAGGCGCTTCTTCAAAGGAGTATTATCGAACTCGGGGAGGCCGATCCGAATAGGGTCCGGTAGGGGAACATCTTCTATATAAAACCATTCTGAAGGCCAGTCTTGGGACACCTTCTTCGGGGTTCCGGACAGATATCCGGTCCCGGCGATGCGCCATAGCTCGGCTCCGCCCACTTGATATATCGACCCCTCCTGAGAACGGAGCACAAGGCAGAACAGCTTCTTCCACAGCGCGAAATGAGCCTCGATGCCCAAAAACAGCTCGCAAAGGGCTACGAAGCCCGCAATATGCAATATGGAGGCAAGCGTAAGGTTGTGCAACTGGAGGCCGTAGAACTCCAGGAGCCCCCGAAGAAACAGATGAATTGGAAATGCGAGCCCTCTTATCAAATAAGGGACAAGGCATACCTGCTCTCCTTTGGAGGGATTGGGGACGCTCTCCGCTTGCTCTCCACCATTATAGGTGGCGAGCCCGGCTCGAACCGGGACCATGTAGGCTGGGGGGAGTAACCCCTTGGCTTGGAGCGCCACTAGCTCGCTGTGCGGGACGGAGCATCTCTCCCAATCTCCAGGCTGAGGGCTGGGGGGGGGGGAGAGGAGGAGCTGCGTCGACTGGCCATGATGGAATGGATCTCTGTCGAATGCGCTCCGATGAATACTCGCGGAGGGAAGATGGTGTGATTTGGATCTAAATCGCCGTTTCTTTTTATGGGCCGCTCATTCACGCAGCTAGGGGGGTAAATAAAAAACACCCTGGCTTTTCGCATTCGTTTGACACGTGGAAGATGGCCATTATTGGGCACAGAAGCCAAGGAGCAAAACATGCACCAGAAGTCGGACACTATTCGACAGGTATATAGAATTTAGAGAAGAACCCACCTTGCAATGCCGAAGACAAATTTGCACGTCGGACTCATCGTCATTGAAGCCTGGTTCAGGGGCTACTAAGGGAGTCCCGGATTAGGGGGTGTCCGGATAGCCGGACTATGACCTTTGGATGGACTCCTGGACTATGAAGATAAAAGATTGAAGACTTCGTCCCGTGTCCGGATGGGACTTTCCTTGGCGTGAAAGGCAAGCTTGGCGATACGGATGTATAGATCTCCTCCCATTGTAACCGACTCTGTGTAACCCTAGCCCTCTCCGGTGTCTATATAAACCGGAGGGTTTTAGTCCGTAGGACGAACGACAATCATACCATAGGCTAGCTTCTAGGGTTTAGCCTCTTTGATCTCATGGTAGATCCACTCTTGTACTATCCATATCATCAATATTAATCAAGCAGGAGTAGGGTTTTACCTCCATCGAGAGGGCCCGAACCTGGGTAAAAACATCGTGTCCCTCGTCTCCTGTTACCATCCGCCTAGACGCACAGTTCGGGACCCCCTACCCGAGATCCGCCGGTTTTGACACCGACAACGGTGTTTTAGTCATCTTGCCCATGCGGCATGGTTCACAAATACCAAGTGATTCATAATCAAGTGATTCCAAAAGTCGATGAGAATGAAGTTTCTTCATGCGCTTTACACCAATATGACCTAAACGGCAGTGCCACAAATAAGTTGCACTATCATTATCAACTCTGCACCTTTTGGCTTCAATATTATGAATATGTGTATCACTACTATCGAGATTCAATATAAATAGACCACTCTTCAAGGGTGCATGACCATAAAAGATATTACTCATATAAATAGAACAACCATTATTCTCAGATTTAAATGAATAACCGCCTCGCATCAAACAAGATCCAAATATAATGTTCATGCTCAATGTTGGCACCAAATAACAATTATTCAGGTCTAAAACTAATCCCGAAGGTAGATGTAGAGGTAGCGTGCCGACCGCGATTGCTAGGTCTGAGCTTGCGTTGGTTTTCCTTGAAGAGGAAAGGGTGATGCAACAATAGTAGCGTAAGTATTTCCCTCAGTTTTTGAGAACCAAGGTATCAATCAGTAGGAGGCTCGTCAAAAGTCTCACGCACCTACACAAACAAACAAAGAACTCGCAACCAACGCAATAAAGGGGTTGTCAATCCCTTCACGGGCACTTGCGAAAGTGAGATCTGATAGAGATAATATGATAAGATAAATATATTTTTGGTATTTTATAATATAGATGCAAATAAAAGTAGATTGAAAGCTTATATGATAAAAGATAGAGCTGGGGGCCATAGGTTTCACTAGTGGCTTCTCTCAAGATAGCATAAGTATTACGGTGGGTGAACAAATTACTGTCGAGCAATTGATAGAAAAGCGAATAATTATGAGATTATCAAGGAATGATCATGTATATAGGCATCACGTCCGCGACAAGTAGACCGACTCCTGCCTGCATCTACTACTATTAGTCCACACATCAACCGCTATCCAGCATGCATCTAGAGTATTAAGTTCATAAGAATAGAGTAAAGCATTAATAAAGATGACATGATGTAGAGGGATAAACTCAAGCAATATGATATAAACCCCATATTTTTATCCTCGATGGCAATAATACAATACGTGCCTTGCTGCCCCTGCTGTCACTGGGAAAGGAAACCGCGAGATTGAACCCAAAGCTAAGCACTTCTCCCATGGAAAGAAAGATCAATCTAGTAGGCCACACAAAACTGATAATTCGAAGAGACTTGCAAAGATAACTCAATCATACATAAAAGAATTCAGAGGAGATTCAAATATTTCTCATAGATAAACTTGATCATAAACCCACAATTCATCGAATCTCGACAAACACACCGCCAAAAGAGTTTACATCGAATAGATCTCCACAAGAGAGGGGGGAACATTGTAGTGAGATCCAAAAAGAGAGAAGAAGCCATCTAGCTAATAACTATGGACCCGAAGTGTAACGCCCCGGATTCGTTACGCCAGGTGTCTGCCAGTTATTCGCCGCCGTTGCCATGTCATTTGCTTGCGTGTTGCATTTTATCCTGTCATCACGTGCATTGCATTGCATACGTGTTTGTCTCATGCATCCGAGCATTTTCCCCGTTGTCCGTTTTGCAATCCGGCACTCCTATGTCCTCCGGCGTCCCCCCTTTTGTCTCTCGTTGTGAGTGGGTGTTAGACGTTCTCGGAATGTGTAACACCCCAAAAATTTAACCAATTTTTAGTTATTAAAATTTTGCCAAGAATTTAAATTTTTTGCCTGCAAGTATATCTCTGTTGATTTCAAAACTTTTCCTTTCATATTAAGGAATTTTTCCCAAGTGGATCCTTCCAAAACGTATTGGAATTTTATGCCCTCTCTTCAAAAACATGTCTCAATCAGTAGATTTATTTATTAATTTATTTCACCCTGAGCTATATTCATTAAAATGACTTGTTTAAAATTTTGGAGCTCTTTTTGTACTGCAACCAGTTGATAAACTTAACTAAAAATCCAACCAAAAATTTGGAGATGTCATGTGATGTCTCTAAATCACTTTTGTGCAATAATATATTTTATTCATTTCATATTTTGAGTGCTACACATGTTTTTCTTCTTTGGTCCAGTGGACAATTTTGCACTACAACCCTTTTAAATATTTGTTTCTAGCTTCCACCAAAATTATGGGATGTCAGTAGGAGCATATGATTCCATTATATGCAAAAATCTAGGGATGTTCTTTGAAAATTTTGAGTGAATCAACCTCATCTCCATTCTGGTCCAACATGATGGTTTGTACAGCAACCATATTATTGCTTGCTCTTTTGCCCTTGATTCTTTCTCCTACTTGTAGTCCTCCATGCTAAACCCCTATGTCCAGGAGCATGCAACCATGGGCATATTTTTGGTTCATGAAATAATGCCATTCACATCCTGTCCAGATTTGAAGTTCTGCAAAACTTGCACTAGCAAGTTTGTGCTTTTCACCAACTAAGCTCACCACCCTCTTATGCATCCAAAGAGACTTCAATCTGGAAGATTTGGCCACTCCAAGAAAAGCCTAAGTGCCTGTGGCATTTTGTCAAACACCTGGAGTGCATGATCAAATTTGACATAAATTGTTGTTGGCATTGTGAACTTGGTCTCCTGACCTAACCACCTTGTCCCCTGAGCTTCACTCTATCAACAACCTAGCTCTGTTGCTTGCCAACCTCACCTGTGACCTGTAGCATGCCACGACATTGTATCGAACACCTTCCGTGCGTGCACTGGACGCGCCCAAAGCGCGCGTATTGCACGAACCGCGCCCGAGCCGACACACTGCCCCCTGGTTTTGGCCCGCTCTGCAGCGCCACGCCACACACTAACCTCCTTTCAGCAATGCGCCAAGCCGCCCTGGCAGCCAACAGCGCCGCCGGCAGAGCTTTTGGCGGCACGCCAGCGTCCGCAGCACGCCTCTGCCACGGTCGGCACCGCCAAAGCCACCCCGGCTTGCCACCTGCCCCCTGGAATAGTGCGAGCTCATCCGCAGCCTCGTCCTCTAGCGCTCGTCGCCGCCACGTCGCCCAAGCTACAGGGAGGCGGTTCGCCGTCGTCCTTATCGCCGGCCGCCTCGGAACCGCCTCCACCGCGTATATAAGGGCCCCGGAGCTCAATCGAGTCCTCGAGCAACCTCATATGATCCTCCTAGTGTTGCCTTGGCCAGCAGTTGAGGCGGGGAAGGCCTTCTTCCCCGAGTCCGGCCGGTTCGGTCGCCGCCAAGCCCTGGCCGATTCCATCGCCACCAGTGCCTCTCCCCCTCGACTCTCTCCACCAAGAACTCTCCCTTCCTCTCGCGAGCACAACCCCTCGCTCAATTTTGGCCGGAGACCACCGCAGCCCCAAACTCACTATCCACCCGAATGCATTCTCCGCCGTGAAGCTCCTCGCCGGTGACTCCGTTCACGTCGGCGACCATGGCGGGTACCCACGGATTAGTCTCGACCCCCTGAGCACACCCATGTCCTCAGATCTCCAAGGGACGCCCCGTTCGCCGGCAAATCCTCGCCGGAGCTCCGCCTCGGTTCGGTCGGAGGGGAACGACGCGCGCGTGGTCGGTCAAACCTGACCAGTGGGCCAGGCGGGCCCACCGTCAGTGACCCAGCGCCTGTCCACGCAGGAGTAAGTGGAAGCGCCTTTCCCGAATACGCTTTCGAACGTGTACACGTTTTATTTGAAACGTTTTTCTTTTCTGTTTTTTATATCAGATTTTGACCAAACTTTGACCCGCTCTATCTTTTTAAATATAACTCCAAATAAATTAATTCTTGTTCCTACCTCTCTCAAATATTGTCTAATTTATTTTAAGATTTATTTGAAAAAATTACAAAACAACTTTTTGTGCTGTTTTTATTTTGTGTGTTAATTCATTTATATTTCTAAAATAGGATTTTTGAAGAGAGGAGAATATTTCAAGAGTTTGAAATGCACCCTGCCTTCCCATGACCTGAAGGCAAGCATTCTGAACCCCGGCATAATATTTTTGTGTGTTCGATAACACGTTTATAACATCACCTCACTTTGGAGAAATTTGTTATTTCATGTGATATGATCATATGCATGGGTGCATGTTAGTGATTTCCATGCTGTTGGAAAGGAACACACTTGTGATGATAATCATCCTCATGTGCCTTGCATGCATACCGGCAGGAACCCGAGAAAACCTCTGCCTTGGGTAGGCATGAGTTTGTCGCCGGTCTCCGTCGGGACGGTTATGTCTGGTATGGCATGGTAAGGTAATATGAGCGGTGACTCTGTTGGTTGAAATATATTCGTTATACTAATCATGCAGGGAATACTTAAACCTCCTGAGTCGACCGTAGATCGAGTCTTGTTCCAGTAACCCCCCATACTTGTTTCGTACTACCACTCGTCTCTACAAACAGTAGAGTACGGTTCAGTAATTTGTCAACCCCTTTCTAGCACACACCGTACAGAGGGGCCGGGATGAGGGTACGACGGCCATGGATTAAAGCCAGTCATCCGGTCAGGGGGCATGGGTGTTTTCGGTTGTAGCCGAGGGGGTAGCTTCCCCAGTTTTGCGCGCGGTATAAATTTTGTGATCCCATGCTAATCGAGGTTGTAGCCTCCCCACTTAGAGTTTTGCTTAACGAGTGTCGTGGGTGATTCCAGACACCGGTGAGTTAAGCTGGTGTGTGCAAGTCAGGTTCGTTTTCATTTAAAAGACCGTAGACGGAATTAGTCCCGATGGACTAAATGAATCCGTTACTCGTGGGTAAAGAGTACACCCTCTGGAGAGATCAAACCTATTCGAATAGCCGTGTCCATGGTTAAGGATTACAGTCTGGGATGGGTCAAGTGTCGGTCTTAGTGTCGGTCTTCGGAGGTGAAACTGTTAAATCAGAACTGGGATTACTACTTGTGACTTGTGATAATTATGATTATTATTATTGTTGACTAACCCGTGATATTATTGTTATCTTCGAGTAACTCTGGGATGGTTCTACCTCCAGGATATTCATTATGATTGTTTCTTTTAAAAGCCCTTTATGTGGTGTCGCTCAGACGCCCAACTGTGGCATTTCTTTTAAAGCCCTTTACGTGGTGTCGCTCAGACGCCCGACTGTGGCATTTCTTTTAAAGCCCTTTACATGGTGTCGCTCAGACGCCCGACTGTGGCATTTCTTTTAAAGCCCTTTACGTGGTGTCGCTCAGATGCCCGGCTGTGGCATTTCTTTTAAAGCCCTTTACGTGGTGTCGCTCAGACGCCCG
>NC_041385.1:752259181-752283741 GCF_002162155.2 Triticum dicoccoides
GTGGCATTTCTTTTTAAGCCCTTTATGTGGTGTCGCTCAGACGCCCGACTGTGGTATGCTTGTTATTTATTTCATAATTTTTAATACTTATATGACATTGTATATTCTTAAATAACATGCCTGCATGCATCAGAGTTTTTTTTTTATCTTTTGTGACTGACGTCATGAGCATAAAATATTTTCAGCACATCGTTATTATATTATGCCTGTGTTCATATTGTTTGCGAGTACATTCAAAGTACTCACTGGCTTGTCCCTGGCTATTGTCTTAGCCAGATTTCTTGCACGGAAAGGAGCGACCATGCGGACAGTCCCAGAACGTAAGCAACAGTGATAGCAGTCTCGCGAAGATAGGAGTTAACCTGGTCAGCTGTTCCCGTGGGAAATGGAGTCCCATATACACTGATGATTCACAACCCGCTTCCGCCATCAACCACTAGAAACCATTTGTTGTACTCACAGGCCAGAATGGTCTTGTACTACATATGTTGTATTTTGCTTGGAATTTCTATACCAAGTGGGTGCCTCATCAGCTAACCATTATCCTAGGGCTGGTGAGCACAACGGCCATTTTTTGGGAATTAATACACGGAAAACCGGTCGCCACAGACTTGGTATCAGAGCCAGGATGACCATTGGCTAATCCTATCTTAGCCAGGTCGGGAAAACTTAGGCAAACCAACCCACCAGACCTTAACCAAACCCCAGCCAAGCTTCTCGTGCAAGATAGCCACACAGTGACCCCGACACTTTTGGCAGTCGGTGCCTAACCTATCAACCTAGCCTGTCGATCACGCGCCAGTAACCAGCGCCCAAGATGTCTACTTCACAAGCGTGCGAAGGAAGACTCCGTCCCCTTTTTCTATAAAAAGGGCATGCTAGCCCCAACCCAGCACAGCCTCTACCCCAAACCGAGCCATAATGCCAGGCCCCGTCGTGCACAACGAGACCACAGCAACCAACCTTGGAGGTTTTGTGACCATACTCGCAAACCTCACCCGTCGTGCCCATGCGTTAGAAGAGCCCCCAGAATATGTTGTGTACCAAGGACCCATGGGCGGTGAAAGCCGTCAATTCTGGGCCACTGTGCACATCTACGGTAGGGGTCTATCTCCAGAACGCCCCTACAGGTTCACCAGAAGAACAACTTCCTTCGAGCTACAAGCCGTCCAGCTAGCTGCTCGAGAGGCTATAGTTCAACTTCGGCAGTTGTCGCCCAGAGTTAACTGTCGCCCGTTCTACTACTACCCCAGGCGTGAAGAGTATGGTAGACCACCCCAAGTTGCCAACGGAGATCACGAGACGGATCCTGCATTATTGCACCTAGTGCGCTATGTAAGTGCACTAGAGGCATTGTTCGATCAAATCACTATTGATCTGATCACAGCTCGAGGAGAGCTGGTTCGTCGACCCCCAGCAAGAAGAGAAGACGAGCCCGACACCGACAACCCAGTCATGCTGTTCGAGACCATGAGGTCAGCCCCAGACATCATCCAAGATACTGTGATGATCCCAGAAGTGCTTCGTCGCCTTTTGGGAACACACTCCAACGGGATTGTGGCTAACAATCCCCGCGATGGTCATCATCGCTACCCCGACCCTGCAGTCCCTCCACCATCTCCGACTAATCCCGGCAGTGAGACACATGGAGAAGCCTCGTCATCCACCAGGCACGCCCGTTTAGACATAAACGAGGTAGACTAAGTCGTACGAGTAGTACCGAGTTTCAGTGTATCCTCGCTTTGTAATCGTATAACCTTGTGTATTAACGCAGCCTGTCATTGTGCCCCTCTTTTAATAGTAGCTGAGGGAGTCCCGGATTAGGGGGTGTCCGGATAGCCGAACTACCATCGTCGGCCAAACTATCATCGGCCGGACTATCATCATCGACCGGACTCCAAGACTATGAAGATACAAGATTGAAGACTTCGTCCCGTGTCCGGATGGGACTTTCCTTGGCGTGGAAGGCAAGCTTGGCGATACGGATACGTAGATCTCCTACCATTGTAACCGACTCTATGTAACTCTAGCCCTCTCCGGTGTCTATATAAACCAGATGGCTCTAGCCCGTAGGACATAACAACAACAACCATTACAATCATACCATAGGCTAGCTTCTAGGGTTTAGCCTCCTTGATCTCGTGGTAGATCCACTCTTGTAAACATCCACAATATCAATATCAATCAAGCAGGACGTAGGGTTTTACCTCCATCAAGAGGGCCCGAACCTGGGTAAAACATCGTGTCCCTTGTCTCCTGTTACCATCCGCCTAGACGCACAGTTCGGGAGCCCCTACCCGAGATCCGCCGGTTTTGACACCGACATTGGTGCTTTCATTGAGAGTTCCTCTGTGCCGTCACTGATAGGAAGGATGCCTCCTCCCGTCTTCAAGGATGGTATTTTCGCCAAAGGAGCCTTGGCCGCCGGCCAAACTATCCGGCTAGGTGGTTTTCTTATGACCGCCTGTCCGGCTACCGCTTCGACAATGACCTCTCAAGTCGTCAAAAGCAATCTTCACATCAGCTCGGAATTCGCCGAGCGGCTGGATCCAATAGAGCTCTGTCCGTAAACAAGCTCTTGGATCGCATCGCCGCCCTGGGAGTCGCTACAGACTACAATCAGATTGGGCTTAAAACCGATCTAAGATAGATTAACTCTCCCTAGGTCACCCACCACGTTGCAGTGGTAGAGGAACAATGCGGCGACTCTTCTCCTGTATTGAAAACTAGTCATGTCCGGGCTCCCGAACCCCCCATGCCGGATTCCCGCGGAGGGACGGACTTCGATCAAGCACTGAACTTAAAGTCAGGCATCGGACCAGACTCGTTGGACAATGTCCAGCAATCCAAGCTTCCAAATTTGGAAACTTCTCGGCCCTCGAGCCTTGAGATGGGTAGGATTCCGGACTTAATTCCACCCACCCGCCCAGACATATGCGATCTATCTCTAATCCGGCAAGAGCCCGCTGAGACAGTACATCACTACTAGGCCAGATTCCTCCTGGTTATGGACAGGATAAAGGACTGCCGAGAGGAAAACGCAATCTCAATTTTTTGCAATAATTGCACGGACGAGGGAATCTTGAACGCCGTCAGCCGTCATGAAATTACACGCTTCGCCGACCTGGCGTCCATAGTACGAAAGTACTGTGCGATGGAGAGTTTCCGGACAACCGAAAATAAGTTTTGGGACAATCCGGCCCCGAATACAACCCTAGTCCGCAACAAAAGGGTGCATTACACTCAGGCACCAGATACGAAAATCAAAAAGCAAATACCCCATAGAGGGCAGGGAACCGTACTAGAGGGATGGCTTAGCGGACCCTGTAAAATTCACAGTACAGAAGGCGCCGTCCCAACACATAGCCTTCGAGCATGTTGGATATTACGGCAGGTGGCCAAAAGTGGAGAGGCGCTTCTAGCCCCGGAAAACCACTCCAACAATACCGGTACGGTATCAACAGTCTTCGAGACTTTCGCATCAAACAATATGCAAAAACGAACAATCCGTAGCCTTGCCGAAGTCTACCAAGTAGCAACAACTAATCCATGGAGCGACACAGCCATCACCTTCAACGCCAGTGACGAACCTAAATTCCGAACAGCCCGAGCTCTAGCCGCACTGGTACTTAGTTCAATAGTGGAGGGCTTTCGACTTACAAAGGTCCTCATGGATGGCGGCAGCGGATTAAACCTCATCTACGAGGAAACCCTTCAAAAAATGGAAATAGACTGGAGCCGCATTGAGCAAAGCAGCACAACCTTTAGAGGAATAATCCCTAGCCGGGAGGCGCGCTACATAGGAAAAATCACACAAGATGTGGTATTCGGCTCGCCGGACAATTACAGATCCGAAGAAGTCACGTTCCAAGTGGCCCCATTTAACAGCGGGTATCACGCTATATTAGGACGAGAGGCATTCACAATTTTTCAAGCCGTACCCCATTACAGGTACATGAAGCTCAAAATGCCTGGGCCCGGCGGAATAATCACTCTCGTTAGTAATCCGGACATAGCACTCCGCGCCGAAAACAAGACAGCCGCATTAGCCTTAGAGACACTATCTGAAGCCCTAGCGGCAGAGGAACTCACCGCGCTACGCTCTACGGTGAATAGGGACGATGTGATACTCGATAAGAGATCCAAGTCCACCTCCTTTAAACCAGCAGATGAAATAGTAAAATTCCAGGTCCACCCAACGGACCCGACAAATACGGCCTCTATCGGGGCACAATTGAACCCTGATGTAGACGTCGCACTGCGAGAATTCCTTCAAGAAAATTGGGACATTTTTGCCTGGCACCCCTCGGATATGCCCGGAATCCCACGCAGATTGGCAGAACACAGACTAAACATCCTAAAAGGATTCAAGCCAGTCAAACAGGCTCTTTGACGATTTTCTGAACCCAAAAGACAGGCAATGGAAGAAGATCTAGCCAAACTATTGGAAGCCGGATTCATCAAAGACATCAAACATCCGGATTGGCTAGCAACCTGGTAATGGTACCAAAGAAGGACAAATCCTGGCGCCTATGTGTCGATTTCAAAGACCTAAATAAAGCCCGCCCAAAGGATCCCTTCCCCCTCCCCCGCATCAACCAAATTATCGATGCCACTGCAGGGCACGATTCATTGTGCTTCCTGGACGCATACTCCGGCTATCATCAAATCAAGATGGCAGAAGTGGATCAAGCCGCAACGGCATTCATTACTCCATATGGACCATTCTGCTTCAACACGATGCCCTTCGGACTTAAAAACGCCGGCGCAACATATCAGCGCATGATTCAGACATTTCTGGCTACCCAGATCGGCAAAACAGTAGAGGCATACATAGACGACGTGGTCGTCAAAACTAAACACGTCGAAACTCTAGTAGACGACCTGAGGCTCACATTCGACAACCTCAGAGCATATGACATCAAGCTGAATCCGGAAAAACGCGTTTTCGGCGTACCAGCTGGAAAGCTGCTGGACTTCATCGTATCCGGTAGAGGAATTGAAGCAAACCCAGCCAAGATCCGAGCTCTGTCACAGCTAGATATCCCAAAAGACCTCAAGCAAATACAAAAATTGACTGGATGCATGACGGCTCTAAGCCGCTTTATCTCCCATCTAGGAGAAAAGGCATTGCCCCTCTATCGCCTCCTTAGGCGCACCGAACACTTCGAGTGGACGGATGCTGCCACCGCCGGACTCGAAGAAATAAAGGCCATATTGGCAACAAATCCGGTCCTGGCTGCACCCAACATGGGCGAACCAATGTTGTTATACATCGCAGCAACGCATCAAGTTGTAAGCGCGGTACTCGTCGTCGAACGAGAGACAGAAGGGCATAAATTCCCTCTTCAAAAACCAGTATACTACGTATCCACTGTGTTAACCCCCTGCAAGTCCCGTTACCCGCACTATCAGAAGATAGCATACGCGGTGTTCATGGCATCCCGGAAGCTCCAACACTACTTTCAAGAGTGTTCGATAACAATGGCCTCTGAAGTACCACTTAACGACATTATAAACAACCGCGACGCGACGGGCAGGATTGCAAAATGGGCCATTGAGCTCTTACCATTTGATATAACTTACAAACCTCGGCGAGCTATAAAGTCGCAAGTTTTGGCTGACTTTGTCGCTGAATGGACCGAAGCCGAACTCCCTAAAGAGTACGACGCATACTCCAATTGGATTATGCACTTCGACGGCTCTAAAATGTTAGCCGGATTGGGGGCTGGCATCGTATTGACGTCCTCGACCGGGGACACAGTCCAATACGTACTTCAGATAATGTACACGGACTCCAACAACGCAGCCGAATACGAGGCCCTTTTACATGGTCTCCGGATGGCAATCTCCATGGGCATTCAACGCCTAGAGGTGCGCGGGGATTCAAACCTCACAATATCCCAAATAAACGGAGACTTTGACGCCAAAGATCCGAAAATGGCAGCATATCACAATGCTGTCCTAAAAATGTCAGCCCGGTTTGAAGGACTTGAATTCCATCACGTAGCCCGGGATAATAACCAAGCAGCCGACGTACTGTCACGCATCGGTGCAAAACGCGATGCTGTCCCTCCTAACATCTTCTTGGAACGGCTCTTCAAGCCATCCGTACTATGGGAAGAGGAGTCCGGAAATAACAAACCGGAACAAGCCGCACCAACCGGCGATTCAGCCGATGACATAACACCTTCAGCCCACGACATAATGGTAGTAATTGCCCTGTGGACAGAACCATTCCTCGCCTACTTGCTTAGGCAGGAACTCCCCGAAGACCATAATGAGGCCCGCTGCATAGTCCGGCGATCTAAAGCCTACAAGGTCCATGAGGGAGAACTCTATAAGAAAAGCACAACTGGAGTCCTTCAAAGGTGTATCTCCGAAGAGGAAGGGCGAGACCTTCTGGCTGAAATTCACGCTGGACTAGGCGGACACCACGCCGCAGCCCGGGCCCTTGTAGGAAAGGCATTCCGTACAGGATTTTATTGGCCGACGGCCCGGGCAGATGCTCAGGACTTAGTCCAAAGATGCGTCGGTTGTCAGCTCTTTGCTAATCAGAGCCATATGCCACCCACCGCCCTCAAAACTATACCCATTACCTAGCCTTTCGTGGTCTGGGGGCTTGACATGGTTGGACCACTTAAAGGGGGAACCCACAAGCAAAGATACCTATTGGTCATGGTGGATAAATTCACCAAATGGATAGAGGCCAAGCCAGTTAAAACGGCAGAGTCCGGACCAGTGATAGACTTCATATCCGGGGTAGTACACCGTTACGGTGTCCCCCACAGCATCATCACCGATAACGGCATGAACTTCACGGCCGACAAGGTTAAGTCATGGTGCAAAAATATGGGCATCAAACTCGATTACGCTTCAGTCTATCACCCTCAAACCAACGGTCAAGTGGAACGAGCAAATGGTCTAATAATGAGCGGCATCAAACCCAGACTAGTACGGTCCCTTACGAAATCTGACACGCACTGGGTAGAGGAGCTCGACTCCGTACTCTGGGGGCTGTGGACAACGCCTAACCGTACCACCGGATTCACACCATTTTTTATGGTATATGGCGCAGAAGCAGTTTTGCCCTGCGACATCATTCATGACTCACCTCGAGTGCGCATGTACGAAGAAAGAGAAGACGAGTTGGATCGGTAGGACAGCTTGGACGCATTGGAGGAAGAACGCGACGTCGCCAAGGCTCGTTCTGCATTTTATCAGCAACAGGCTCGAAGATACCAAAGCAGAGAAGTACGGGCCAAGACTTACAACATTGGCGAACTAGTTCTACGCCTGCCGGACAAGAAAATGGACAAGCTCAAGCCCAAATGGGAAGGCCCCTTCATCATCGATCAAGTCCTGACCGGCGGAGCATACCGTCTGCGAAATGCATCGGATAACCGACTCGAGCCGAACCCATGGAACGCAGCCCGCCTCCGAAGATTCTATGCCTAGCGCCGGACTAAGAGTTCGTCCCTTTCCCCCCGTCCAATTTTTTTGAGCTGCCTTTTGTTTATCTATTTCTTCTCAACGCTATTCATCAAAGCCTTAAAGGCCTACTTGCGCAACGTTCGCGCGCAATTGATGTGCTATCCGCACTCATTATACCTGGGGGCTTCTTTACCAGAAGCTTAATTATAAGGGCTTCATGCCCAGCACATGTGTCAAGCCTCCACATGTACCTTTTATTCACCATTATATGCATCGATATGACTTAAGTTTTGGCCAAGCTGGGCTGCCTGGCTCCTGTGCTTACCCCTACATTCCCGATTGTTCGGCTAGGAGGTAAAGGGAGCACCTCTGCGATTGTTCGGATGTGTACCTCAGACTAGGTGAAGCCGAAAGCTAGCGTTCTTAAGGGAATATTCGGTCGGTGACTTAAAAGATGATTTTTTATCCACTTATTTATCTGCCCCCAGATGTTTTTCTGCTTTTTTCGCAGTCCAGACATGCACTTTAGGGCATGCCACCCCCAGAGGAAAGGAACCCTTAACGGAACTATTCTCCCAGGAAGATGTTTCTTACTACCCATGTAATATAACATAATTAGTTGGGCACTTGTCTGATAAAGCACTAATGACCCCTACGCCTGGTCTTCATGCATACCCCGGTTGTTTCATAACCGAGAAGGTATTCGGACACACTCCAGACTCTAGGGTCCCGAGGTCGAAGCGAAAAGGTTGGCAAAGACAAACGATCTACAATCCGGCTAGAAGGCATTTTATATGTCATTTTATAATACATTGTCAAATCAACTGATTGTATTCTTCCTCAATGCCGTCTAACAGGTTGTCTAATTTACAGTCCTGTTGGGAAAATTTAGCGGCCAGCTCTACTTGGCCGTATACTAAACTCACAGGGATCTCCTTCCCATCGGGCCCCACAGGTCCGACTTCGGCCATGTGGTTGGGATCCGCCTTCTTGTACTGCGTCTTCACCATGGCCCAGGCCTCCCTGGCACCTTGGCGGCAGGCCGAAATCTTCCATAAATGGAAGCGCTGCCGCACTCCCTGAAGCTTCTCCGCAAGCTCCCCAAGACCCTCGAGTAAGGAGAAGGCTGGCCATAAAGCCTGGATGACGCCGCTCATTGCCTGCCGAACTCGTTTGATCAGTTGCAACAATTCGGGAAGTTGATCACCCGTTGATACGGGCATCTCCTCCGCAGGGCGACCTGTGAGCATACCTGCAGACATATTCTGTCAAATTGACTTCTTTGCCGAACTCTTCTTTTCAAAGGAGTTCGCTCAAGCACTTACTATAGATGCCGCGACGAAGCCGCTGATTCTCCTTAACAGAGCCCGACAGCTCGGCACGAATGCCTTTCAGCTCTTCTCCAAGCTGGGCATGGGCATCCTAGAGCTTGTTCCTTTCATGCTGCACCTTATGCAGCACCCTCTCGCCGGCCTTTAGTTGGCGCAGAAGTTCTTGCCTGTCCGGATCTTGTCCGGCAGCACCTGCAACGTCATTTTTTAGACTTGCGCAAAGGCCAAACGCTACTTATCTTTCTAAAATAATGCGTTACCAGGAGAGGTCCCTGTGTTTCCTCCTGCGCCAAAGAGTGCGGCCTCAAGTTGGGCCTTGCACTCTTGCAGCTCCTGAGACAGTTGGGTATTCTTCTCGGTAAGATCCTACGTTTCATATGATCCTTAAATCAGTTAATATAACTACTTTAAGTCTCGGGGGCTACTGGCATATACAACTATTAAATTCTCTTACCCGTATGTCTTTTACATACTGCTCCGTGGCTCTGGTAAAACCATCTTGAGCAGCACGAAGGTGCGCGTCCCCCGCGTTAAAGGCATTCAACGCCTCAGGGGAGAAGCACGCGTCACGAAATACTGCCCGGCGGCGCCTGTGATTCAGGGCACTCTCCACCTCAGACTTGGTGGCGGACAGTCTGTCGGCATCCTCCGTCGGAGGAACATCCGGCTCGCACCTTGCGCTCGCCTCCCCCTCCAGACCAGGTGCTGGAGCCTGGCTGGTAGAGGTTGGATTGACAACCTCTATGCCTGCAGTCCGGCGGACGGTTTTTTCCCTACAAAAGTCGTGAGCACTCAAACGCTTCCTAGGAACGTTGCTCTGAATAATGAATTGTGAGCTACACCTTTGCGGCGACGTTTCATTCCGCGTCGCGCTCCTCTTCCGCCTACTGGTCCGGACTGGCCTTTGTTGGCCAGCCACCGCGGGCTCGGCTTGTCACCCTAGGGGCGCCTCCTGCACAGCGCCATCGTATACAGTGGTCAGAAATAAGCAAGGAAGGAATGACGGTGTAAGGACTTCGGTCGCAATCACCTGGGAAGACGGATATAGTCTGGGATAATCGGCCGTGATGGCGACTAAAGCATTGTCCATGCTGAGCTGGGGGAACACCCCGTCGATTAGCTCCACCATTATGTCCGGATCCTCTTCGGAGGCCGGATCCTGGGACCTCTCTGGATCCTCGGGTTGCGGAGCTGGACTTAGCATGTCCTCCACGATCCGGCGCAGCTCCTGTGTTGAAAGAAGAACACAATATAAGAAACTTAAGTTTCAAAAAGCATGGGTCGGGCACGCAGAGTGTTCGCTTACCCAAGGCCGGGGATTATTCATGGAGAACCCATTTAACGGGTTCGTCCGAAGGAAATCCTCCTTCTCCCCCTTATACATGCCGGACAGGATCGTCACCAGATCTTTGACCGAATCCGGCCCTTTGCGACCATGACGGGTGGCATCGTCCTCCCCGTTGAAATCCCACATGGGGTGGCCCCTGTATTGTAGTGGCTGCACCCCCCGCATAATGCATGTCGCCATGACTCCAATCATGGTCAACCCGGCATGGGCGAGTAACCTTATTCGGCCCATCAAATAATGGACGCTCTTGTCTTCCTCCAGTTGGGGGCTCCGCGGACGCCAACTAAGGCGTTTCTTCAGAGGAGCATTGCTGAACTCCGGGAGGCCGATCCGAACAGGGTCCGGCAGCGGAGCGTCTTCTATATAAAACCATTCCAAAGGCCAGTCTTCGGACGCCTTCTTAGGGGTTCCGGATGGATATCCGGTCCCGGCAATGCGCCATATTTCGGCGCCGCCCACTTGATATATGGACCCCTCGTGAGAACGGGGTATAAGGTAGAACAACCTCTTCCACAGCGCGAAATGGGGCTCGATGCCCAGGAATAGCTCGCAAAGAGCTACGTAACCCGCAATATGCAGGATTGAGGCGAGCGTGAGGTGATGAAGCTGGAGTCCGTAGAACTCCAGGAGCCCGCGGAGGAATGGATGTACAGGAAATTCGAGCCCCCTTATCAGATAGGGGACGAAGCATACCCGCTTCCCTTTGTTGCGACTTGGGGTAACCTCCGCTTGCTTCCCACCTTTGTAGGTTTCCAGCCCGGCTCGAACCGGAACCATAAAGGCCGGAGGGATATATCCCCCCGCTTGGAGCTTCACTAGCTCGTTGTGCGGAACAGAGCATCTCCTCCAATCTCCTGGCAAAGGGCTGGGAGCGCGAGAAGAGGAGCCGCGTTGACGGTCCATGATGGAATGGATTCTTGGTCGAAAGCGCTCCGATGAGTATTTGCGGGAGGAAGATGGTGATTTGGATCTGGATTCTTGCCTCCCTTATAGGCAGATTATTCGCACAACTAGGGAGTAAAACATAAAAGACACCCTGGCTTTTCACATTCGCCCAATGCGTGGAAGAAGGCCGTTATTGGGCGTGGAAGCCAAGATGCGCAACATTGATGAGGAAGTCGGACACTGTTCGGCAGGTACGTAGAACTTGAAGGAGAACCCGCCTTGCAACGCCGAAGACTACACACATGCTGGACTTATCGTCATTGAAGCCTGGTTCGGGGGCTACTGAGGGAGTCCCGGATTAGGGGGTGTCCGGATAGCCGGACTACCATCATCGGCCGAACTATCATCGGCCGGACTATCATCATCGACCGGACTCCAAGACTATGAAGATACAAGATTGAAGACTTCGTCCCGTGTCCGGATGGGACTTTCCTTGGCGTGGAAGGCAAGCTTGGCGATACGGATACGTAGATCTCCTACCATTGTAACCGACTCTATGTAACCCTAGCCCTCTCCGGTGTCTATATAAACCAGATGGCTCTAGTCCATAGGACATAACAACAACAACCATTACAATCATACCATAGGCTAGCTTCTAGGGTTTAGCCTCCTTGATCTCGTGGTAGATCCACTCTTGTAAACATCCACAATATCAATATCAATCAATCAGGACGTAGGGTTTTACCTCCATCAAGAGGGCCCGAACCTGGGTAAAACATCGTGTCCCTTGTCTCCTGTTACCATCCGCCTAGACGCACAGTTCGGGACCCCCTACCCGAGATCCGCCGGTTTTGACACCGACAGTAGCCTTGCGTATTTTGTCAGCGCATAGTTGCATATTTTCCGGGCACAGCCACCAAAACCAACCTCGACGATAACCACAGTAAAACGTCTCTTTTTGAGATATGTGTATCTCTGACACTGACCCGACCTTTGGAGCTAAGCTGGCAAAATTATTACCTTTCACCACGGTAAAATGACCCAGCTCCATTGCTATATAAAGGCCACCTCGTGACCTTACCAAGCACCCCCACGCCTTGTGCACCACCCTCACAACCTTTTCCTGTCATGCCAAGCACCAGTATTCATCTGAGAACCCAGATGCAACCCCAGGTAGCTTTGTCAAAATATTGTGGGAGTTTACCCGCAGTACTATGGGTTCTACATATCCACCCCAGTACGAGCTGTTCAAATCGAGAATCACTTTTTCCACCTCGGAATATTGGGCAGCAGTACACATCCCTCCCGTGGACTCCAATCAAGATCCAACGGAAGTTTCCTTCATGGTGGAATCTATGCCAACCCCACACCTGGCCATAGAAGCTGTTGTGAAAGAAGCGATTGCTCGCCTTCGATCCGCAGTACCCTATGCCCGCGAACGAGGATATTATTACTTTCCGAGCCGTGCAGCACCCGGAGGAGTAACATCTTTTCCCGGTGGACGGATTGCGAGAGATCCAGTGCTAGCCAACCTTATCCAGTACATCATCGCTCAAGAGCATTTGAACCAGCAAGTAATGGTCTATCTTCAGTCTCGCTGATTTAAATCCTCAGGTTGCAATCGGCAGACCACTGAGGCCCGAACCGGAGAGACGCATACATCGACTGGTCAATCCACTTCCTCCGATAGAAGAGGAGTGTATCCCTTTTCCAGAGACATTTTATCAGGACCCCGTCCAGTTACCGTTTTCATTTTAGACGTCACTGCTGTGTTTGTTATTTCGGCATTTATTATTACGTTGTAGCTTATGCATGGTACCTCGAATTTGTGCGACGAGTCGTGTATTCAGTCTCTACTAGTATGACTAGTTTTCTTCGTGATTTAACTTGTGTAACCGCGAAAAATCCTAGACTGAGATTTCTTTTCCCTGAGTTGCTGCATCGTTTATCCCCTCACTGCATGGATTTCTTTTATTTACGTAGCACCACAGCAGCAGACTCATAACTGCTCGAACACATATGGAGTGTTTGTTTTTCACATCGGCTCTTAGAAAATCTCGAGGACGAGATTTTTTTAAGGGGGTAGTAATTTTAACACCCCAAAAATTTAACCAGGTTTTAGTTATTAAAATTTTGCCAAGAATTTAAAATTTTTGCCTGCAAGTATATCTCTGTTGATTTCAAAACTTTTCCTTTCATATTAAGGAATTTTTCCCAAGTGGATCCTTCCAAAACATATTGGACTTTTATGCCCTCTCTTTAAAAAACATCTCTCAATCAGTAGATTTATTTATTAATTTATTTCACCCTGAGCTATATTCATTAAAATGACTAGTTTAAAATTTTGGAGCTCTTTTTGTACTGCAACCAGTTGATAAAATTAACTAAAAATCCAACCAAAAATTTGGAGATGTCATGTGATGTCTCTAAATCACTTTTGTGCAATAATATATTTTATTCATTTCATATTTTGAGTGCTACACATGTTTTTCTTCTTTGGTCCAGTGGGCAATTTTGCACTACAACCCTTTTAAATATTTGTTTCTAGCTTCCACCAAAATTATGGGATGTCAGTAGGAGCATATGATTCCATTATATGCAAAAATCCAGGGATGTTCTTTGAAAATTTTGAGTGAATCAACCTCATCTCCATTCTGGTCCAACATGATGGTTTGTACAACAACCATATTATTGCTTGCTCTTTGTCCCTTGATTCTTTCTCCTACTTGTAGTCCTCCATGCTAAACCCCTAAGTCCAAGAGCATGCAACCATGGGCATATTTTTGGTTCATGAAATAATGCCATTCACATCCTGTCCAGATTTGAAGTTCTGCAAAACTTGCACTCGCAAGTTTGTGCTTTTCACCAACTAACCTCACCACCCTCTTATGCATCCAAAGAGACTTCAATCTGGAAGATTTGGCCACTCCAAGAAAAGCCTAAGTGCCTGTGGCATTTTGTCAAACACTTGGAGTGCATGATCAGATTTGACATGAATTGTTGTTGGCATTGTGAACTTGGTCTCCTGACCAAACCACCTTGTCCCCTGAGGTTCACTCTATCAACAACCTAGCTCTGTTGCTTGCCAACCTCACCTGTGACCTGTAGCATGCCACGGCATTGTATCAAACACCTTCCGTGCGTGCACTGGACGCGCCCAGAGCGCGCGTATTGCACGAACCGCGCCCGAGCCGACACGCTGGCCCCCTGGTTTTGGCCCGCTCTCCAGTGCCACACCACACACTAACCTCCTTTCAGCAACGCGCCAAGCCGCCCTGGCAGCCAAGAGCGCCGCCGATAGAGCTTTTGGCGGCACGCCAGCGTCCGCAGCGCGCCTCTGCCACGGTCGGCGCCGCCAAAGCCACCCCGGCTTGCCACCTGCCCCCTGGAACAGTGCGAGCTCATCCGCAGCCTCGTCCTTTAGCGCCCGTTGCCGCCACGTCGCCCAAGCTACAGGGAGGCGGTTCGCCGTCATCCTTATCACCGGCCACCTCGGAACCGACCTCCATCACGTATATAAGGGCCCCGGAGCTCAATCGAGTCCTCGAGCAACCCCATATGATCCTCCTAGTGTTGCCTTGGTCAGTAGTTGAGGAGGGGAAGGCCTTCTTCCCCGAGTCCAGCCGGTTCGGTCGCCGCCAAGCCCCGGCCGATTCCATCGCCACCAGTGCCTCTCCCCCTCGACTCTCTCCACCAAGAACTCTCCCTTCCTCTTGCGAGCACAACCCCTCGCTCAATTTTGGCCGCAGACCACCGCAACCCCAAACTCACTATCCACCCGAATGCATTCTCCGCCGCGAAGCTCGTCGCCGGCGACTCCATTCACGTCGGCGACCATGGCGGGTACCCACGGATTCATCTCGACCCCCAGAGCACACCCATGTCCTCAGATCTCCAAGGGACGCCCCTGTTCGCCGGCAAATCCTCGCCGGAGCTCCACCTCGGTTCGGTTGGAGGGGAACGACGCGCGCGTGGCCGGTCAAACCTGACCAGTGGGCCAGGCGGGCCCACCGTCAGTGACCCAGCGCCTGTCCACGCAGGAGTAAGTGGAAGCGCCTTTCCTGAATACGCTTTCGACGTGTACGCGTTTTATTTGAAACGTTTTTCTTTTCTGTTTTTTTTAATATCAGATTTTGACCAAACTTTGACCTGCCGTATCTTTTTAAATATAACTCCAAATAAATTAATTCTTGTTCCTACCTCTCTCAAATATTGTCTAGTTTATTTTAGGATTTATTTGAAAAAATTTCAAAACAACTTTTTGTGCTGTTTTTATTTTGTGTGTTAATTCATTTATATTTCTAAAATAGGATTGTTGAAGAGAGGAGAATATTTCAAGAGTTTGAAATGCACCCTGCCTTCCCATGACCTGAAGGCAAGCATTCTGAACCCCGGCATAATATTTTTGTGTTTTCGATAACACGTTTATAACATCACCTCACTTTGGAGAAATTTGTTATTCATGTGATATGATCATATGCATGGGTGCATGTTAGTGATTTCCATGCTGTTGGAAAGGAACACACTTGTGATGATAATCATCCTCATGTGCCTTGCATGCATACCGGCAGGAACCCGGGAAAACCTCTGCCTTGGGTAGGCATGAGTTTGTCGCCGGTCTCCGTCGGGACGGTTATGTCTGGTATGGCATGCTAAGGTAATATGAGCGGATACTCTGTTGGTTGAAATATATTTGTTATACTAATCATGCAGGGAATACTTAAACCTCCTGAGTCGACCGTAGATCGAGTCTTGTTCCAGTAACCCCCCATACTTGTTTCGTACTACCACTCGTCTCTACAACAAGTAGAGTATGGTTCAGTAATTTTTCAACCCCTTTCTAGCACACACTGTACAGAGGGGCCGGGATGAGGGTACCACGGCCATGGATTAAAGCCAGTCATCCGGTCACGGGGCATGGGTGTTTTCGGTTGTAGCCGAGGGGGTAGCTTCCCCAGTTTTGCGCGCGGTATAAATTTTGTGATCCCATGCTAATCGAGGTTGTAGCCTCCCCACTTAGAGTTTTGCTTAACGAGTGTCGTGGGTGATTCCAGACACCGGTGAGTTAAGCTGGTGTGTGCAAGTCAGGTGCGTTTTCATTTAAAAGACCATAGACGGAATTAGTCCCGATGGACTAAAGGAATCCGATACTCATGGGTAAAGAGTACACCCTCTACAGAGATCAAACCTATTCGAATAGCCGTGTCCATGGTTAAGGATTACAGTCTGGGATGGGTCAAGTGTCGGTCTTAGTGTCGGTCTTCGGAGGTGAAACTATTAAATCAGAACTGGGATTACTACTTGTGACTTGTGATAATTATGATTATTATTATTGTTGACTAACCCGTGATATTATTGTTATCTTCAAGTAACTCTGGGATGCTTCTACCTCCGGGATATTCATTATGATTGTTTCTTTTAAAAGCCCTTTATGTGGTGTCGCTCAGACGCCCGACTGTGGCATTTCTTTTAAAGCCCTTTACGTGGTGTCGCTCAGACGCCCAACTATGGCATTTCTTTTAAAGCCCTTTATGTGGTGTCGCTCAGACGCCCGACTGTGGCATTTCTTTTAAAGCCCTTTACGTGGTGTCGCTCAGACGCCCGACTGTGGCATTTCTTTTAAAGCCCTTTACGTGGTGTCACTCAGACGCCCGACTGTGGCATTTCTTTTTAAGCCCTTTATGTGGTGTTGCTCAGACGCCCGATTGTGGCATTTCTTTTTAAGCCCTTTATGTGGTGTCGCTCAGACACCCGAATGTGGCATGCTTGTTATTTATTTCATAATTTTTAATACTTCTATGACATTGTATATTCTTAAATAACATGCCCGCATGCATCAGAGTTTTATTTATCTTTTGTGACTGACGTCATGAGCATAAAATATTTTCAGCACATCGTTATTATATTATCCATGTGTTCATATTGTTTGCGAGTACATTCAAAGTACTCACTGGCTTGTCCCTGGCTATTGTCTTGGCCAGATTTCTTGCACGGAAACGAGCGACCATGCGGACAGTCCCGAAACATAAGCAACGGTGATAGCAGTCTCGCGAAGATAGGAGTTAACCTGGTCAGCTGTTCCCTTGGGAAATGGAGTCCCATATACACTGATGATTCACAACCCGCTTCCGCCATCAACCACTAGAAACCATTTGTTGTACTCACAGGCCAGAATGGTCTTGTACTACATATGTTGTATTTTGCTTGGAATTTCTGTATCAAGTGGGTGCCTCATCAGCTAACAGTTATCCTGGGGCTGGTGAGCACAACGACCATTTTCTGGGAATTAATACCCAGAAAACCGGTCACCACAGAATGGCCCGAGGTTTGCCAAGCGGCCTTGGTATAGCACCGGTAGACTGCCTGTCAAGTTTCTTGCCATTTGGAGGTCGTTTGGTACTCCAACAGTTAACTGCGTAGCCCAAACCCCCCCTTCTCTTTGCAGCCCAACACCCTTCCAAACTGGCCCAAAACCCATCCAAACCCCCTCCATGCTCTCGGTCATTAGATCACGATCGCGTGGCCGAAAATCGCTCCTCATTTAGACTCTCCTAGCTCCCAGAAACTATAAATAAGTCCTCGTCGTCCATTTTCGCAGGCGAAACCCTAGTCCTCTTCCTCCCGCCGCCACCGGACACGTCCGTGACGGCCGGACACGTCCGTCCCGCTCCCCCCGTCCACTCCGCAGCTGCCACGTGGCACGCCGCCACCCGCCGCCGCCGCGGCCTGCCCGAGCCCGTTGCGGGCCCACCCGGCCCATCCGCGCCACCGCCGTGCGCCCGAGGCGCCCGCGCCCCGTGCCCGACCCCGATCCATCGCTGCCGGCCTCCCCTCACGCCGCCGCCGCCGGCCGGCTCTTCCGCCGCCGCCGGCCGATCTCCGCCGCCCCTTGCGCGCCCGTGCGCCGCGCCCGGCTACCACTCCGCCGGCGCCCCTCTGCCCGGCCGGCCGCCGCCTCGCGGGCCCTCCTCCCCGCGCCCCTCGCCGTCCCTTGCCGGGATCCGGCCGGATCCGGCGAGATCCGGCCCGGATCCGTCCTCTCCCGGCCTCCCTGACTTCTCCCTCGACTCCGGCCACCGTCTCCTTCGTCTCCGGCGACATTCCGGCGAGATCCACGCCGCCGTTGACTTTTCTAAGAGGGTAATATTTTGCCAAGTCCCGAAATATTTTGCATTCTAGAGCCCTGTTCATCGCATCATAACTCTGCATCTGTAGCTCCGTTTTGTGCGTGTAATATGTCAAAATGTTCGTCATGAGATGCTCTACATTTCATTCCATTACATCATGTTCATTTGAGCACATCTTGATGCCTGAATCATCATTGCAAGAGTGTTATATGATGTTAATATGCTGAAACTGTTATAACTTGCTCTTTTGTCATTTTTGCCATGTTTGATGTGTGCATCCTATGAGGTTGATGTCTACATGTGTTTTGATCTATGCCATGCCATCTTTACAGGGGTGCCATCAATGTATTTTTGTGATTTGTGTAGTGAGTGCATCGAGCTTGTTAAGTAGGGTACTTGCTGTTACTGTTTTGAATGTCTGAATCTGTTATTTTGTGATGCTACGTAAACTTGCTGCTACAAGTCATTCTATGCATAATCTAGAGGTGTTCACTAAGAGTGTTTTGTTATACATGTCTTGCTCTATCCATCCATGCCCCTGGTTGCATTTATAGCCTGCTGTAGCTTGTTGTAATCTTGCTCCAAAGTTGCTAAATAATGTTGCTGTCAGCCTGTTAACATTAAGTTCAGTTGTTGCCATGATTGTTGCTACTGTTCCATGCACCCTATGAACATGCTCTTGCCATGCTTAGCTTCATAAAAATGTCTTATTACTGTTGGTTGCCTTGCCATGCCATGTATTGCTCTGTGGTGAGTGGTACAGGCTCATCTACATGCCTACTTATCGTTGTTCCTGCCATGTTGGAATCTGTCATATAACTTGCCATGTTTACATGGGTGCCATCATATTTTCTGTTCCTTTTTGGCTCATGGTCAGTAAAGGACTTTTGTTCTATGCAATTAGTAGATTAATCCCATGCCTTTGTTTGCCATGTTAAGTTCCTGTAACATGTTGTTTGATATCTCTAAACATTGCAACCTGATGTTATTTTCTGCAAAGTCTGAAACTGTTATTATATGCAATCTTGCCATGTGTGTTTGAGCATGTTCTTGTGATCTCTGGAGATATCTCAGTGTTCATGTTTTTTTTTGCTTTACCTGTACATCATGCCCATGCCTTTTGTTTTCTTGTTGAGGTCCTGTAGCATGTTGTTTTGATGCTTGCAAGATGCCTAGTTGCTGTCTTGGACAGATTATTGTTATGACTTGTATAGTGTGTGTGTGTTGAACCGTTGCTCCGTTTTGGGTGTGCTCTATATGAAACTTGCTTGATTTTGCATCTAGTTTCATATTATCATGTTGCATTCATGTTTTGAGGTGTTTGCTTGATGTTTGTATGCATTTTTCATCAATGCCATGTTTAACTTGTTTTGCTCATATCTTCTAGGCCGTAGCTCCGAACTAAATGAACTTTATATGTAACTTGACTAGAATCTCGTGTAGATCGTCTTTGTACATCTTAACTTGCTGTTTAAGAACTTGAACATAAGGTTTATTCAGATGTGGACCAACTTCGAAATTTGCATATGAGGACTTACCGGAATTGTTATATGTTGTTCCCGGCCTCATTTAAACTTGCCTTGATGTGTTGCTCTTGTTTGCATCATCTCTTGCCATGAGTAGCCTCATCTAGATTTGTCATGCATCATGCTTGTTGTGCATCATGTCATGTTCATGTGTGGTGTGTTTACCTTGTTGTGTGCTTCTTCTCGATAGTTCCTGTTTCGTTGCGATCGTGAGGATTCGTTCGTCTATGCTTGGTTCGTCTTTGTGGCCTCATCTTCTTCATGGACTCGTTCTTCTTCCTAGCGGGATTTTAGGCAAGATTACCTTCACCCTGGATCTCACTACTATCATTGTTATGCTAGTTGCTTCGTTCTATTGCTATGCTGCGCTACCTATCACCTGTTTATCAATCCATCCCAAATTGCCATGTCAGCCTCTAGCCTTTTTCACCCTTCCTAGCAAACCATTGCTTGGCTAAACCGCTTTGCTCAACCCCTCTTATAGCATTGTTAGTTGCAGGTGAAGTTGAAGATTGCTCCATGGTGGACAGGATTATGTTGGGATATCACAATATCTCTTATTTAATTAATGCATCTATATACTTGGTAAAGGGTGGAAGGCTCGGCCTTATGCCTGGTGTTTTGTTCCACTCTTGCCGCCCCTAGTTTCTGTCATACCGGTGTTATGTTCCCGGATTTTGCGTTCCTTACGCGGTTGGGTGATTTATGGGACCCCCTTAACAGTTCGCTTTGAATAAAACTCCTCTAGCAAGGCCCAACCTTGGTTTTACCATTTGCCTCACCAGCCCTTTTTCCCTTGGGAGTCGCGCTCTCGAGGGTCATCTTTATTTTACCCCCCCGGGCCAGTGCTCCTCCGAGTGTTGGTCCAAACTAGAGCACCGTGCGGGACCATTTCTTGGCAACATGGATTACGGCGGTTCCTGTACGCTTTGCTTATCCGGTGTGCCCTGAGAACGAGATATGTGCAGCTCCTATCGGGATTTGCCGGCACATCCGGGCGGCTTTGCTGGTCTTGTTTTACCATTGTCGAAATGTCTTGTAAACCGGGATTCCGAGTCTGATCGGGTCTTCCTGGGAGAAGGTATATCCTTCGTTGATCGCGAGAGCTTATCATGGGCTAAGTTGGGACACCCCTGCAGGGTATAAACTTTCGAAAGCCGTGCCCGCGGTTATGGGCAGATGGGAATTTGTTAATGTCCGGTTGTAGATAACTTGACACCAGATCCAAACTAAAACGCATCAACCGCGTGTGTAGCCGTGATGGTCTCTTCTCGGCGGAGTCCGGGAAGTGAACACGGTTTCTGGGTTATGTTTGACGTAAGTAGGAGTTCAGGATCACTTCTTGATCATTGCTAGCTTCACGACCGTTCCGTTTGCTCTCTTCTCTCTCTTATTTGCGTATGTTAGCCACCATATATGCTTAGTCGTTGCTGCAACCTCACCACTTTACCCCTTCCTTTCCCTTTAAGCTTTGCTAGTCTTGATACCCATGGTAATGGGATTGCTGAGTCCTCGTGGCTCACATATTACTACAACAACAGTTGCAGGTACAGGTTATGCGATGGTCATGACGCGAGAGCGATGCTTGCTTGCGTTGATTTCTTCTTCTGCTTCTTCGATCAGGGGATAGGTTCCAGGTCGGCAGCCTGGGCTAGCAGGGTGGATGTCGTTTGAGTTTCTCTTTGTGATCATCCGTAGTCGGATGTTGCTCTTATGTATTGTGATGATGTATTCGTGTGGCATTGTATGACTTTTGTATGTATCCCCATCTATTATGTAATGTTGATGTAATGATATCCACCTTGCAAAAGCGTTTCAATATGCGGGTCTATCCTTGGTGGGACCTTCGAGTTTCTTTTGGATAGGGTCGCATATTGGGCGTGACAAGTTGGTATCAGAGCCTCGACCGACCCTAGGAGCCCCCTTGATTGATTGTGTAGTCTGGTCGTTGTTGAGTCTAGAAGAAAACTATTTTCGGAGTCTAGTTATATTGGAGAGTAGGAATTCTTTTTACTCCTCAGCCCCTTCGTCGCTCTGGTAAGGAATCTTGATGTAGGTGTTTTGAATTACTCCTCTTCCCCTTCAAATTTTCTTTAGGATCACGCAGTTGTTTTTTGGTCGTTGCTTCTCGTCTCTTTTCATCCAGTGCATTTCTCGTCAAGTCGACTCGAGCCTCTCCATCATTGAGTTCAATCCTCAGTTCAATCTCAACGAAGTTGTTTCTCTACCCTCAGTTGTCTTCTTTTCCCACCCGCCCTCCCCTTTTTTCTCCTCGGAGCCGTAGTCCGTAATCGAGTATCCTTCCTACTTGTGCGAAGTCTTTGTTTTCTTTCTTCAATGACTTCAACCGGTGTTTTCTCTTCAAGACATTCATCGGTTCCCCCTTCCAAGTTGCCTTTGTTTTTCCCGCCCTCCCACCCTCTTCTCCCCGGAGTCTCTCGTGTGGAGTCTCTTCAGTCTTCCCTCAATCATTTCAACTGGTGAATTCTCGTCTCGGTGGACATTCTTCATCTCTTTTCCGATGGACTCAATTCTAATTTTCGGTAGTGATAATATTCTTTTCCTTGGATCAAGTGTTCTCCTTGCTCGTTTGCCTCTCGCCAGTTTATCATTATGGAGTTCGCAAGACATCCCAGGAGATTCCTCTGTCTTTCAATTAATTTGAGGTTGTCACCTCATTCAAATATTTCAATCGTTCTGGTGCATCATCTATCTCTTCAACAATCCTTTTCAACGGTGTTTTTCTCTTTAGTGGGCCCTAACCCACAGGTCTTTTCCCAGGATCTTACCTGACTCTTCTAATTCCCCCGGAGTTATTCTCAAATTCTTTTCAAAGTGTGACATAAGAATGGATTTCATCAGTCACATGCCTTCTCCAAGATCGTTTTCAAACTCTTTTCATTGTTGGCTCAACCTCTTCGCTTTTCATTCTCCCGGAGTATCTCAGTAATTTTGGTGTTGTTTCTCGTCGTCATTCTTAACATTTGAAGACCGAAGAAGAGTTTTTCCTCTAAATCTTGCCCATTCTCCCGAAGATTCGTGGTTCTAGGTTCTTGTTATCCTCGAGAATTATTCCATTTGTCAGATATTCTTTTCATCCATACGGAGTATGTCAGGAGTTGTTTTTCCATTTATTTTCACCGGAGGCCATCGTTCCAGAAGAATTCTTCGTCCTCACATTTCAGCTACCATTATCCAATTATCCCGATGATTCAGTCTCTTTCATCAGTCATTTTCGAATTCTTACGGTGGTTCATTCAGATTCTTTTTTCCTTTATTTATCATTTTAATTCATTCGTTCTTTTCAATCCTACCGGTGGTTCATGAAGACTTTCTCAAGTTTTGCGCCATTTACCCCTCAATCATTTTGCCAAGAAGAATAAGTAGTATGTAAAGTCCATTGCTTGTCATCAATTTAATTTGATGAAGGATAAGCATACAATAAATCTTATTCTTATTTCATCCAAGTGAGTAATCCTTTCCTTTGGAGTTTGTTCTTGATGAATAAATTCTAGTTCCAAGTGTTTTCATCTTTTCTTTTCCGGAGTTCAAATTTCCTCGGTCATCTCGTCGGAACCTCCATCTAAATCATCATAAGGCTCATCTTATTCTTTATTCCTTCATTCTATCTCATCGTCATTTGTCACCGGAGTTCTTCATGGTGGTTCTTTATGATTTAATTCATTCTTTCAAGAGTTCATCAAGATTTTGTCGGTGGAGTTCAAGTATCTTTTCTTCTCGCGTCTTGAAGTGTAATTAATTCTCCGTATTCTTTTGAAGTGGAGTTTTGCATTTCTTCGTTCTCCTCAGCTATTTAATCTTTCCCGCTTGTGGTCGGCGATCAGCTCATAATTTTGAGATGTTACCCATAAGTCCACAACAAGCTTATTCTTTTCGTTGTTGAATTTTCTCAACAACTCCATTCAATCTTTTCTTCTAAGATTGCTTTCTATTTCATTCGTGGCACAAGTTGTCATTTTCTTCTTCATTCTTTTCATTCAACTCTTTTAATTCTTTCCGGAGGTTTTGTGTCATGTCGTCATCAAGTATCATTCCATACCCTCAAGTTCATGTTCTTTTCCTTCCATTTTCAGCCCGAGTGCTGCCTAAATCCTTTCAGTATTATTCGTTACTTATCTAGTTCTAACCGGAGTGGTTTCATAGTCTATCTGATTCCGTGAGCTTTCGATTCTCGTCATTCTCGTCGTTCCTCTCTTCTTCTCGAGTGCTCTCGATTCTTTGCTTCTTCTCTTGAGTTCTTGCTTCACCTCATCCCCTTTTCCCTTCTGTCTCGGTCCTAAGATCTCGGGACGAGATCTCTTGTTAGTGGAGGAGTGTTGTAACGCCCCGGATTCGTTGCGCCATGTGTCTGCCAGTTATTCGCCGCCGTTGCCATGTCATTTGCTTGCGTGTTGCATTTTATCCTGTCATCATGTGCATTGCATTGCATACGTGTTCGTCTCATGCATCCGAGCATTTTCCCCGTTGTCCGTTTTGCAATCCGGCACTCCTATGTCCTCCAGCGTCCCCCCTTTTGTCTCTCATTGTGAGTGGGTGTTAAACGTTCTCGGAATGGCCCAAGGTTTGCCAAGCGGCCTTGGTATAGCACCGGTAGACCGTCTGTCAAGTTTCGTGCCATTTGGAGGTCGTTTGGTACTCCAACAGTTAACCGCGTAGCCCAAAACCCCCCTTCTCTTTGCAGCCCAACACCCTTCCAAACTGGCCCAAAACCCATCCAAACCCCCTCCATGCTCTCGGTAGTTCGATCACGATTGTGTGGCCGAAAACCGCTCCTCATTTGGACTCTCCTAGCTCCCAAAAACTATAAATAAGTCCTCCCCATCCATATTCGCACGCGAAACCCTAGTCCTCTTCCTCCCGCCACCACCGGACACGTCCGTGACGGACG
>NC_041385.1:752284026-752322562 GCF_002162155.2 Triticum dicoccoides
TGCGCCGCGCCCGGCCACCACTCCGCCAGCGCCCCTCCGGCCGGCCGGTCGCCGCCTCGCGGGCCCTCCTCCCCGCGCCCCTCGCCGTCCCTTGCCGAGATCCGGCCGGATCCAGCGAGATCCGGCCCGGATCCGTCCTCTCCCGGCCTCCCCGACTTCTCCCTCGACTCCGGCCACCGTCTCCTTTTTTTCATGTTCGGCGACATTCCGGCGAGATCCACGCCGCTGTTGACTTTTCTGAGAGGTTAATATTTTGATAAGTCCCGAAATATTTTGCATTCTGGAGCCCTGTTCATCGCATCATAACTCTGCATCCGTAGCTCCGTTTTTTGCGTGTAATATGTCAACGTCATGAGATGTTGTACATTTCATTCCATTGCATCATGTTCATTTGAGCTCATCTTGATGCTTGAATCATCGTTGCAAGAGTGTTATATGATGTTAATCTGCTGAAACTGTTATAACTTGCTCTTTTGTCATTTTTGCCATGTTTGATGTGTGCATCCTATGAGGTTGATGTCTACATGTGTTTTGATCTATGCCATGCCATCTTTACAGGGGTGCCATCCATGTATTTTTGTGAGTTGTGTAGTGATTGCATCGAGCTTGTTAAGTAGGGTACTTGCTGTTACTATTTTGAATGTCTGAATCTGTTATTTTGTGATGCTACGTAAACCTGCTGCTACAAGTCATTCTATGCATAATCTGGAGGTGTTCACTAAGGGTGTTTTGTTATACATATCTTGCTCTATCCATCCATGCCCCTGGTTGCATTTATAGCCTGCTGTAGCTTGTTGTAATCTTGCTCCAAAGTTGCTAAATAATGTTGCTGTCAGCCTGTTAACATTAAGTTCAGTTGTTGCCATGATTGTTGCTATTGTTCCATGCACCCTATGAACTTGCTCTTGCCATGCTTAGCTTCATAAAAATGTCTTCTTACTGTTGGTTGCCTTGCCATGCCATGTATTGCTCTGTGGTGAGTGGTACAAGCTCATCTACATGCCTAGTTATCGTTGTTCCTGCCATGTTGGAATCTGTCATATAACTTGCCATGTTTACATGGGCGCCATCATATTTTCTGTTCCTTTTTGGCTCATGGTCAGTAAAGGACTTTTGTTCTATGCAATTAGTAGATTCATTCCATGCCTTTGTTTGCCATGTTAAGTTCCTGTAACATGTTGTTTGATAGCTCTAAACATTGCAACCTGATGTTATTTTTTGCAAAGTCTGAAACTGTTATTATATGCAATCTTGCCATGTGTGTTTGAGCATGTTCTAGTGATTTCTGGAGATAGCTCAGTGTTCATGTTTTGTTATGCTTTACATGTACATCATGCCCATGCCTTTTGTTTTCTTGTTGAGGTCCTGTAGCATGTTGTTTTGATGCTTGCAAGATGCCTAGTTGCTGTTTTGGACAGATTATTGTTATGACTTGTATAGTGTGTGTTGAACCGTTGCTCCGTTTTGGGTGTGCTCTATATGAAACTTGCTTGATTTTACATCTAGTTTCATATTATCATGTTGAATTCATGTTTTGAGGTGTTTGCTTGATGTTTGTATGCATTTTGCATCAATGCCATGTTTAACTTGTTTTGCTCATATCTTCTTGGCCGTAGCTCCGAACTAAATGAACTTTATATGTAACTTGACTAGAATCTCGTGTAGATCATCTTTGTGCATCTTAACTTGCTGTTTAACAACTTGAACATCAGGTTTATTCAGATCTGGACCAACTTCGAAATTTGCATATGAGGACTTACCGGAATTGTTATATGTTGTTCCCGGCCTCATTTAAACTTGCCTTGATGTGTTGCTCTTGTTTGCATCATCTCTTGCCATGAGTAGCCTCATCTAGATTTGTCATGCATCATGCTTGTTGTGCATCATGTCATGTTCATGTGTGGTGTGTTTACCTTGTTGTGTGCTTCTTCTCGATAGTTCCTGTTTCATTGCGATCGTGAGGATTCGTTCGTCTATGCTTGGTTCCTCTTCGTGGCTTCATCTTCTTCATGGACTCATTCTTCTTCCTAGCGGGATTTCAGGCAAGATGACCGTCACCCTGGATCTCACTACTATCATTGTTATGCTAGTTGCTTCGTTCTATCGCTATGCTGTGCTACCTATCACCTATTTATCAAGCCATCCCAAATTGCCATGTCAGCCTCTAACCTTTTTCACCCTTCCTAGCAAACCAATGCTTGGCTATGTTACCGCTTTGCTCAACCCCTCTTATAGCGTTGTTAGTTGCAGGTGAAGTTGAAGATTGCTCCATGGTGGACAGGATTATGTTGGGATATCACAATATCTCTTATTTAATTAATGCATCTATATACTTGGTAAAGGGTGGAAGGCTCGGCCTTATGCCTGGTGTTTTGTTCCACTCTTGCCGCCCCTAGTTTCCGTCATACCGGTGTTATGTTCCCGGATTTTGCGTTCCTTACGCGGTTGGGTGATTTATAGGACCCCCTTGACAGTTCGCTTTGAATAAAACTCCTCCAGCAAGGCCCAACCTTGGTTTTACCATTTGCCTCACCAGCCCTTTTTCCCTTGGGAGTCGCGCTCTCGAGGGTCATCTTTATTTTACCCCCCTGGGCCAGTGCTCCTCCGAGTGTTGGTCCAAACTAGAGCACCGTGCGGGATCATTCCTTGGCAACATGGATTACGTTGGTTCCTGTACGCTTCGCTTATCCGGTGTGCCCTGAGAAAGAGATATGTGCAGCTCCTATCGGGATTTGTCGGCACATCCGGGCGGCTTTGCTGGTCTTGTTTTACCATTGTCGAAATGTCTTGTAAACCGGGATTCCGAGTCTGATCGGGTCTTCCTGGGAGAAGGTATATCCTTCGTTGATTGCGAGAGCTTATCATGGGCTCAGTTGGGACACCCCTGTAGGCTATAAACTTTCGAAAGCCGTGCCAGCGGTTATGGGCAGATGGGAATTTGTTAATGTCCGGTTGTAGATAACTTGACAGCAGATTAGAATTAAAACGCATCAACCGCGTGTGTAGCCGTGATGGTCTCTTCTCGACAGAGTCCGGGAAGTGAACACGGTTTCTGGGTTATGTTTGACGTAAGTAGGAGTTCAGGATCACTTCTTGATCATTGCTAGCTTCACGACCGTTCCGTTTGCTCTCTTCTCGCTCTTATTTGCGTATGTTAGCCACCATATATGCTTAGTCGCTGCGGCAACCTCACCACTTTACCCCTTCCTTTCCCTTTAAGATTTGCTAGTCTTGATACCCATGGTAATGGGATTTCTGAGTCCTCGTGGCCCACAGATTACTACAACAACAGTTGTAGGTACAGGTTATGCGATGGTCATGACGCGAGAGCGATGCTTGCTTGCATTGAGTTCTTCTTCTGCTTCTTCGATCAGGGGATAGGTTCCAGGTCGGCAGCCTGGGCTAGCAGGGTGGATGTCGTTTGAGTTTCTCTTTGTGTTTCATCCGTAGTCGGATGTTGCTCTTATGTATTGTGATGATGTATTCGTGTGGCATTGTATGCCTTTTGTATGTATCCCCGTCTATTATGTAATGTTGATGTAATGATATCCACCTTGCAAAAGCGGTTCAATATGCGGGTCTATCCTTGGTGGGACCTTCGAGTTCCTTTTGGATAGGGTCGCATATTGGGCGTGACACGAAGGTCTGTGGTAAACTACTCACAACTCATCGGAGGGGCCATGATATTGATGTAGAAGCCCTCCATGGTCGATTCCCCCTCCGGCGGAGCGCCAGCGAGGGCTCCAAGATGGGATCTCACGGATACAGAAGGTTACGTTGGTGGAAATTGTGTTTCGTTGGCTCCCTGGAGGTTTTCAGGGTACGTAGGTATATATAGGAGGAAGAAGTACGTCGGTGGCCGCTCGAGGGGCCCAGGAGACAGGGGCGCGCCCAGGAGGGGTGGGCACGCCCTCCTATCTCCTGGCCGCCTCGCTTGCTTCTTTACTTGCACTCCAAGTTCTCCGGTTCATGTTCGTTCCAAAAATCACGCTCCCGAAGGTTTCATTCCGTTTGGACTCCGTTTGATATTCCTTTTCTTCGAAATACTGAAATAGGCAAAAAAACAGCAATATGGGGTGGGCCTCCGGTTAGTAGGTTAGTCCCAAAAATGATATAAATGGGTAAAATAAAGCCCATAAACATTCAAAAGGGGTAATATAATAGCATGTAACAATAAAAAATTATGGATAAGTTGGATACGTATCTAGCATCCCCAAGCTTAATTCCTGCTCGTCCTCGAGTAGGTAAATGATAAAAACAGAATTTTTGATGTGGAATGCTACCTAGCATAATTCTCAATGTAATTTTCTTTATTGTGGCATGATTGTTCAGATCCAAATGATTCAAGATAAAAGCTTATAAAACATAAAAATAATAATGCTTCGAAGCATACTAACAAATAATCATGTCCTATCAAAATAGCATAGCCAAAGAAAGCTTATCCCTACAAAATCATATAGTTAGGCCATGCTTCATTTTCATTACACAAAATACTCCCATCATGCACAACCCCGGTTTCAGCCAAGCAATTTGTTCATACTTTTTAACGTGCTTCAGCTTTTTCAACTCTTACACAATACATGAGCGCAAGCCATGGACATAGCACTATGGTGGTATAAGGTGGTGGTTGTGAGGACAAAAATAGGGAGAAGATAGTCTCACATCAACTAGGCGTATCAATGGGCTATGGAGATGCCCATCAATAGATATCAATGTGAGTGAGTAGGGATTGCCATGCAATGGATGCACTAGAGCTATAAATATATGAAAGCTCAACAAAAGAAACTAAGTGGGTGTGCATCCAACTTGCTTGCTCACGAAGACCTAGGGCATTTTGAGGAAGCCCATCATTGGAAATACAAGCCAAGTTCTATAATGAAAAATCCCACTTAGTATATGAAAGTGACAACATAGGAGACTCTCTATCATGAAGATCATGGTGCTACTTTAAAGCACAAGTGTGGAAAAAGAGATAGTAGCATTGTCCCTTCTCTCTTTTTCTCTCATTTTATTTTTTTCTTTCTTTTTTTTCTTTTCTTCTTTTTTTTCTTTGGCCTTCCTTTTTTTTGGCCTTTCTCTTTTTTTTTCTTTTTTTCTTTTTAAAGTCTGAAGCCTCATCCCGACTTGTGGGGGAATCATAGTCTTCATCATCCTTTCCTCACTGGGACAATGCTCTAATAATGAAGATCATCACACTTTTATTGATTTATAACTCAAGAATTACAACTCAAAGCTAGAACAAGATATGACTCTATATGTATGCCTCCGGTGGTGTACCGGGATATGCAATGAATCAAGAGCGATATGTATGAAAATTATGAAGGTGGCCTTGCCACAAATACGATGTCAACTACATGATCATGCAAAGAGCAATATGACAATGACGAAGTGTGTCATAATAAACAGAATGGTGTGAAGTTGCATGGCAATATATCTCGGAATGGCTATGGAAATGCCATAATAGGTAGGTATGGTGGCTGTTTTGAGGAAGGTAAATAATTGGTGCATGATAACGGCGAAAGTTGTGCGGTGTAATAGAGGCTAGCAAAATGGAAGGATGAGTGTGCGTATATCCATGGACTCACATTAGTCATAAAGAACTCATATACTTATTGCAAAAGTCTACTTGCCCTTGAAGCAAAGTACTACTACGCATGCTACTAGGGGAAGGGTTGGTAGGAGTTAACCATCGCGTGATCCCGACCTCAAGTCATAAGGAAAGCAATTAAAAGAGCACCTCATGCAACAAATTTGTCACACAACTTTTACCATACGTGCATGCTACGGGACTTGCGAACTTCAACACAAGTATTTCTCAATTTCATAATTACCCACTAGCATGACTCTAACATTACTACCTTTATATCTCAAAACAATTATCAAGCATCAAATTGATCCTAGTGTTTTATGCACTTTCTGTGATAGTTTTTATTATATCCAACTTGGATGCCTACCATTCTAGGACCAATTTTATAACCATAGCAAATACCATGCTGTTCTAAAAGACTCTCAAAATAATATAAGTGAAGCATGAGAGACTAGCAATTTCTTCAAAATTGAGCCACCGCCGTGCTCTAAAAGATATAAGTGAAGCACTAGAGCAAAAACTATCAAGCTCAAAAGATATAAGTGAAGCACATAGAGTATTCTAGCAAATTCTAATCAAGTGGGCTTCTCCCAAAATGTGTGTACAGAAAGGATGATTGTGGTAAACTAAAAAGCAAAGACTAATATAATACACGACGCTCCAAGCAAAACACATATCATGTGGCGAATAAAAATATAGCTCCAAGTAAAGTTACCAATGAACGAAGACGAAAGAGGGGATGCCTTCCCGGGGCATCCGCAAGCTTAGGCTTTTGGCTATTCTTGAATCTCTTGGGGTGCCATGGGCATCCCCAATCTTAGGCTCTTGCCACTCCTTATTCCATAGTCCATCAAAGCTCCACCCAAAACATGAAAACTTCACAACACAAAACTCAACAGGAAACCTTATAAGCTCCGTTAGTGAAAGAAAACAAAACCACCACTTATTTATTTTGGTGTTAAACCTACTGTATTCCAACTTCTCTGTGGTTTATAAACTATTTGAGTAGTCATAGATGCATCAAAATAAGCAAACAACACACGAAAGGCAGAATCTGTCAAAAACAGAACAGTCTGTAACAATCTGTAACTAACGCAAACTTATAGAACTCGAAAAATCCTACCAAAATAGGAAGTCCTGGAAAATTTGTCTATTGATCAGCATAAAAAAGAATCAATGCAAAAGCACGTTTCTGTGATTTAACAAAACGAAATTCGTGCGCGCAAAGTTTCTATTTTTCAGCAGAATCAAATCAACTATCATCATAGGTTATCCTATAGGTTCTACTTGGCACAAACACTAATTAAAAGATAAAAACACACCTAAACAGAAGTTAGATGCAAAATTTATTACTAAACAGGAACAAAAACAAAAAACACAAATAAAATTGGGTTGCCGCCCAACTAGCGCTATCGTTTAACGCCCCTAGTTAGGCATAAAAGCGAAGATAGATCTAAATAGTGCCATCTTTGGCACTCAATTCATAAGTAGCTCGCATGATAGATTCATAAGGTAATTTGACTTTCTTTCTTGGAAAGTGATCCATGCCCTTCCTTAATGGAAATTGGAATCTAATATTCCCTTCCTTCATATCAATAATCGCATCAATCGTTCTAAGGAAAGGTCTACCAAGAATAATAGGGCAAGAAAGATTGCAATCTATATCAAGAACGATAAAATCTACGTGCACCAAATTTTTATTTGCAACAATGAGAACATCATTGATCCTTCCCATTGGCTTTTTAATGGTGGAATCCGCAAGGTGCAAATTTAAAGAGCAATCATCAAGATCATGGAAACCTAGAATATCACATAAAGTTTTTGGAATCGTGGAAACACTAGCACCCAAATCACACAAAGCAAAACACTCATGATATTTAATTCTAATTTTTATAGTAGGTTCCCACTCATCATTAAGTTTTCTAGGTATAGAAACTTCCAAATTAAGTTTTTCATCATAAGATTGCATCAAGGCATCAATGATATGTTTGGTAAAAGCTTTATTTTGACTATAAGCATGAGGAGAATTAGCAATAGATTGCAACAAGAAAATACAACCTTCTAAAGAACAATTATCATAATCAAATTCCTTGAAATCCGAGATAGTGGGTTCAATACTATTTAAATTCATGACCTCTCCAATCCCACTTTTACCAAATTTAGCATCAAGATCTAAAACTCTGAATTCTTGGGACGCCTTTTAACTAAAGTTGACTCATCTCCAGTCCCATTATTATCAAGATTCATATTGCAAAACAAAGATGTAATAGGAGACACATCAATAACTTTAAGATCTTCATCATTATTTTCATTTAACTTTGCTGGTTTGGCAGCCATCTTATTGACTAAGGTAGCTTGCTTATCAGAAATTTTGGCTATAGCATTTTCAAGCCGGGTAATTCGAGAGTTCACACCATAAAATTCCTTAGACATATCATCAAGCTCTTTGTTCAAACCCCAAAAAACCTTTTTTGTTCCTTAAGCTCTTTTCTGAAGAAATTATTATGCTCAAATTGCAAATTCATAAAGCTTCTAATATTTGATTCAATCTCTTCCAACCTTCTAAGAAGGTGGTCGGTACTCTTAGGCAAAGCCATAAGGACAAACATGCACACAAAAAGACAAGCGAAAAAGAGAGAGGGGAAGATTGGGAAAGAGAGGGCGAATAAAACGACAAGGGTGAAGTGGGGGAGAGGAAAACAAGAGGCAAATAGCAAATAATGTAAATGCGAGGGAGATGAGTTTGTGATGGGTACTTGGTATGTCTTGACTTGAGCGAAGACCTCCCCGGCAACGGTGCCAGAAATCCTTCTTCCTACGTCTTGAGCTTGCGTTGGTTTTCCTTGAAGAGGAAAGGGTGATGCAGCAATAGTAGCGTAAGTATTTCCCTCAGTTTTTGAGAACCAAGGTATCAATCCAGTAGGAGGCTCCTCAAAAGTCCCACACACCTACACAAACAAACAAAGAACTCACAACCAACGCAATAAAGGGGTTGTCAATCCCTTCACGGCCACTTGCGAAAGTGAGATCTGATAGAGATAGTATGATAAGATAAATATATTTTTGGTATTTTATAATATAGATGCAAAAAGTAAAGATGCAAATAAAAGTAGATTGAAAGCTTATATGATAAAATATAGACCCGGGGGCCATAGGTTTCACTAGTGGCTTCTCTCAAGATAGCATAATTATTACGGTGGGTGAACAAATTACTGTCGAGCAATTGATAGAAAAGCAAATAATTATGAGATTATCTAGGCATGATAATGTATATAGGCATCACGTCCGCGATAAGTAGACCGACTCCTGCCTGCATCTACGACTATTACTCCACACATCGTCCGACTCCTGCCTGCATCTAGAGTATTAAGTTCATAAAGAACAGAGTAACGCATTAAGCAAGATGACATGATGTAGAGGGATAAACTCAAGCAATATGATATAAACCCCATCTTTTTATCCTCGATGGCAACAATACAATACGTGCCTTGCTGCCCCTGCTGTCACTGGGAAAAGACACCGCAAGATTGAACCCAAAGCTAAGCACTTCTCCCATGGCAAGAAAGATCAACCTAGTAGGCCAAACCAAACTGATAATTCGAAGAGACTTGCAAAGATAACTCAATCTTACATAAAAGAATTCAGAGGAGATTCAAATATTTGTCATAGATAAACTTGATCATAAACCCACAATTCATCGGATCTCGACAAACACACCGCAAAAAGAGTTTACATCGAATAGATCTCCACAAGAGAGGGGGAGAACATTGTATTGAGATCCAAAAAGAGAGAAGAAGCCATCTATCTAATACCTATGGACCCGAAGGTCTGTGGTAAACTACTCACAACTCATCGGAGGGGCCATGGTGTTGATGTAGAAGCTCTCCATGGTCGATTCCCCCTCCGGCGGAGCGCCGACGAAGGCTCCAAGATGGGATCTCGCGGATACATAAGGTTAAGGTGGTGGAAATTGTGTTTCGTTGGCTCCCTGGATGTTTTCGGGGTACGTAGATATATATAGGAGGAAGAAGTACGTCGGTGGTGCTCGAAATACTGAAATACTGAAATAGGCAAAAAAATAGTAATACGGGATGGGCCTCTGGTTAGTAGGTTAGTCCCAAAAATGATATAAATGTGTAAAATAAAGCCCATAAACATCCAAAAGGGGTAATATAATAGCATGGAACAATAAAAAATTATAGATACGTTGGAGACGTATCAGCGATCACATCGACTTTAGAACCATTTCCCACACGCATCGTCACCTCGTCCTTAGCCAATCTTCGCTTAATCCGTAGTCCCTGTTTCGAGTTGCAAATATTAGCAACAGAACCAGTATCAAATACCCAGGTGCTACTGCGAGCATTAGTAAGGTACACATCAATAACATGTATATCACATATACCTTTGTTCACCTTGCCATCCTTCTTATCCACCAAATACTTGGGGCAGTTCCGCTTCCAGTGACCAGTTCCTTTGCAGTAGAAGCACTCAGTCTCAGGCTTAGATCCAGACTTGAGCTTCTTCACTTGAGCAGCAACTTGCTTGCCGTTCTTCTTGAAGTTCCCCTTCTTCCCTTTACCCTTTTTCTTGAAACTGGTGGTCTTGTTGACCATCAAGACTTTATTCTCCTTCTTGATTTCTACCTCCGCAGCCTTTAGCATCGCGAAGAGCTCGGGAATTGTCTTATCCATCCCATGCGCGTTATAGTTCATCACGAAGCTCTTGTAGCTTGGTGGCAGTGATTGAAGAATTCTGTCAATGACACTATCATCAGGAAGATTAACTCCCAGTTGAATCAAGTGATTATTATACCCAGACATTTTGAGTATATGTTCACTGACAGAACTATTCTCCTCCATCTTGCAGCTATAGAACTTATTGGAGACTTCATATCTCTCAATCCGGGCATTTGCTTGAAATATTAACTTCAACTCCCGGAACATCTCATATGCTCGATGACGTTCAAAACATCGTTGAAGTCCCGGTTCTAAGCCGTAAAGCATGGCACACTGAACTATCGAGTAGTCATCAGCTTTGCTCTGCCAGATATTCATAACATCGGGCGTTGCTCCTGCAGCGGGTTTGGCACCTAGCGGTGCTTCCAGGACGTAATTCTTCTGTGCAGCAATGAGGATAATCCTCAAGTTACAGACCCAGTCCGTGTAATTGCTACCATCATCTTTCAACTTAGCTTTCTCAAGGAACGCATTAAAATTCAACGGAACACCAACATGGGCCATCTATCTACAACAACATAGACATGCAAAATACTATCAGGTACTAAGTTCATGATAAATTAAAGTTTAATTAATCAAATTACTTAAGAACTCTCACTTAGATAGACATCCCTCTAATCATTTAAGTGATCACGTGATCCAAATCAACTAAACCATGTCCAATCATCAGTGAGATGGAGTAGTTTTCAATGGTGAACATCACTATGTTGATCATATATACTATATGATTCACGCTCGACCTTTCGGTCTTAGTGTTCCGAGGCCATATCTGCATATGCTCGGCTCATCAAGTTTAACCCGAGTATTCTGCGTGTGCAAAACTTGCTTGCACCCGTTGTATGTGAACGTAGAGCTTATCACACCCGATCATCACATGGCGTCTCGGCACGATGAACTTTCACAATGGTGCATACTCAGGGAGAACACTTGTACCTTGAAATTTAGTGAGAGATCATCTTGTAATGCTACCGTCGATTTAAGAAAAATAAGATGCATAAAGGATAAACATCACATGCAATCAATATAAGTGATATGATATGGCCATCATCATCTTGTGCCTTTGATCTCCATCTCCAAGCCACCGTCTTGATCACCATCGTCATCGGCGCGACACCTTGATCTCCATCGTAGCATCGTTATAGTCTCGCCAACTATTGCTTCTACGACTATCACTACCGCTTAGTGATAAAGTAAAGCAATTACATGGCGATTGCATTTCATACAATAAAGCGACAACCATATGGCTCCTGCCAGTTGCCAATAGCTCCGTTACAAAACATGATCATCTCATATAATAAAATTTAGCATCATGTCTTGACCATATCACATCACAACATGCCCTGCAAAAACAAGTTAGACGTCCTCTACTTTGTTGTTACAAGTTTTACGTGGCTGCTACGGGCTAAGCAAGAACCGTTCTTACCTACGCATCAAAACCACAATGATATTTTGTCAAGTATGTGGTGTTTTAACCTTCACAAGGACCGGGCGTAGCCACACCCGATTCAACTAAAGTTGGAGAAACTGACACCCGCCAGCCACATGTGTGCAAAGCACGTCGGTAGAACCAGTCTCGCGTAAGTGTACGCATAATGTCGGTCCAGACCGCTTGATCCAACAATACCGCCGAATCAAAGTATGACATGCTGGTAAGCAGTATGACTAGTATCGTCCACAACTCACTTGTGTTCTACTCATGCATATAACATCTACGCATAAACCTGCTCTGATACCACTGTTGGGGAACGTAGTAATTTCAAAAAAAATCCTACATACACGCAAGATCATGGTGATGCATAGCAACGAAAGGGAGAGTGTTGTCCACATACCCACGTAGACCTTAAGTGGAAGCGTTATGACAACGCAGTTGATGTAGTCGTACGTCTTCACAATCGACCGATCCTAGTAGCGAACGTACGGTACCTCTGCGATCTGCACACGTTCGGCTCGGTGATGTCCCATGAACTCACGATCCAGTAGAGCTTCGAGGGAGAGCTTCGTCAGCACGACGGCGTGATGACGGTGATGATGAAGCTACCAGCGCAGGGCTTCGCCTAGCACTGCAATGATATGACTGAGGTGGATTATGGTGGAGGGGGGCACCGCAAATGGCTAAGAGATCAATGATCAACTTGTGTGTCTATGGGGTGCCCCCCTCCTCCGTATATAATGGAGTGGAGGAGGGGGAGGAGGCCGGCCTCCTAGGCACGGCCTGATGTCTACTACACAACCTTCTTCTTGTAGACGTTGTTGGGCCTGCAAGTGCACAAGTTTGTAGGACAGTAGCAAATTTCCCTCAAGTGGATGACCTAAGGTTTATCAATCCGTGGGAGGCGTAGGATGAAGATGGTCTCTCTCAAACAACCCTACAACCAAATAACAAAGAGTCTCTTGTGTCCCCAACGCACCCAATACAATGGTAAATTGTATAGGTGCACTAGTTCGGCGAAGAGATGGTGATACAAGTGCAATATGGATGCTAGATATAGGTATTTGTAATCTGAAAATATAAAAACAGCAAGGTAACTAATGATAAAAGTGAGCGTAAACGGTATTGCAATGGTAGGAAACAAGGCATAGGGGGACGTGGAGTTTCTACACCCAGGAGCAAATGCTCCTGGAGTGAACAGTAAAAAAAAATTCAAAAAAATGTCAAAAAATTCTGATTTTTTTGTGGCATACTTATACAAATGTTTGTTCTGCACGTAAAATTTCATCGCGAAATCACATTGGTGGAAGGTGTGGTAAAAAAACAAAATCGATGCTCTGCAAATGTTACTTACAAAAGCATTTTGGAGCTCTGATTTTGTTTTTTTTGGCACGACTTCCACGAATGTGATTTCGTGATGAAAATTTTCATGCACAAGAAACACTTGTGAAAGTATGTCACAAAAAAATTTCAGAATTTTTTGATTTTTTTCTATTTTTTGATTTTACTGTTCACACCAGGAGCATTTGCTCCAGGGTGTAGAATGGTACTTTCGGGCATAGGGTTCATAATTTCAATAGTGCAAGTTCTCTCAGCAATAATAACATAGATAGATCATATAACAATCCCTCAACATGCAACAAAGAGTCACTCCAAAGCCATTAATAGTGGAGAACAAACAAAGAGATTATGGTAGGGTACGAAACCACCTCAAAGTTATCATTTCTGTTCTACCTATTCAAGAGTCCGTAGTAAAATAATATGAAGCTATTCTTTACGTTCAATCTATCATAGAGTTCATACTAGAATAACACCTTAAGACACAAATCAACCAAAACCCTAATGTCACCTAGATACTCCATTGTCACCTCAAGTATCCGTGGGCATGATTATACGATGTGCATCACACAATCTCAGATTCATCTATTCAACCAACACAAAGTACTTCAAAGAGTGCCCCAAAGTTTCTACCAGAGAGTCAAGACGAAAACGTGTGCCAACCCCTATGCATAGGTTCATGGGCGGAACCCGCAAGTTGATCACCAAAACATACATCAAGTGGATCACATGATGTCCCATTGTCACCACAGATAAGCACGGCAAGACATACATCAAGTGTTCTCAAATCCTTAAAGACTCAATCCGATAAGATAACTTCAAGAGGAAAACTCAATTCATCACAAGAGAGTAGAGGGGGGAGAAACATCATAAGATCCAACTATAATAGCAAAGCTCACAATACATCAAGATCGTGCCATAGAGAAAACACGAGAGAGAGAGAGAGAGAGAGAGAGATCAAACACATAGCTACTGGTACATTCCCTCAGCACCGAGGGTGAACTACTCCCTCCTTGTCATGGAGAGCGCCGGGATGATGAAGATGGCCACCGGTGAGGGACCCCCCCCCCTCCGGCAGGGTGCCGGAACGGGCTCCCGAGAGGTTTTTGGTGTCTACAGAGGCTTGCGGCAGCAGAACTCCCGATCTATCCTCGTATTTGATGGTTTTAGGGTATATGGGAATATATAGGCGAAATAAGTCGGTCGGGGGAGCCACGAGGGGCCCACGAGACAGGGGGGCGCGCCCTCCTATCTCCTGGCCTCCTCGAAGCTTCCCTGGCTTGTACTCCAAGTCTCCCGGATCATGTTCGTTTCAAAAATCACGCTCCCGAAGGTTTCATTCTGTTTGGACTCCGTTTGATATTCCTTTTCTTCGAAACACTGAAAGAGGCAATAAAACAACAATATGGGTTGGGCCTCCGGTTAATAGGTTAGTCCCAAAAGTAATAAAAAGTGTATAATAAAGCCCGTAATCATTCAAAACAGATAATAAAATAGCATGAGTGCTTCATAAATCATAGATACGTTGGAGACGTATCACGGCCCAAGGGGAGTCCTACTCCCACCGGGAGTAGGATCCCCCCCCTTCCCTAGTTGGATTAGGAGAGAAGGAATGGGGAGGAAGGAGGAAGGAAAGGGGAGGGCCCTCCCAATTCGGATTGGGCTTGGGGGGGGCTCCTTTGCTCCCTTCTCCTCTCTCCAACTATGGCCCAATAAGGCCCATATACCTCCCGGGGGGTTCCGGTAACCTCCCGGTACTCTGGTATATTCCCGATCTCACCCGGAACCATTCCGATGTCCAAATATTGTCGTCCAATATATCGATCTTTATGTCTCGACCATTTCGAGAATCCTCGTCATGTCTGTGATCATATCCGGGACTCCAAACTATCTTCGGTACATCAAAACACATAAACTCATAATACCGATCGTCACCGAACGTTAAGCGTGCGGACCCTACGGTCAATAACCAATAGTGGAACCTGGATGCTCATATTGGTTCCTACATATTCTAAGAATATCTTTATTGGTCAAACCGCATAACAACATATGTTGTTCCCTTTGTCAATGGTATGTTACTTGCCTGAGATTCGATTGTCGGTGTCTCAATACCTAGTTCAATCTCGTTACCGGCAAGTCTCTTTACTCGTTCCGTAATGTATCATCCCGCAATTAACCCATTAATAACATTGCTTGCAAGGCTTATAGTGATGTGCATTACTGAGAGGGCCCAGAGATACCTCTCCGACAATCGGAGTGACAAATCCTAATCTCGATTTATGCCAACTCAACAAGTACCATCAGAGACACCTGTAGAGCACCTTTATAATCACCCAATTACGTTGTGACATTTGGTAGCACACAAAGTGTTCCTCCGGTATTCGGGAGTTGCATAATCTCATAGTCATAGGAACATGTATAAGTCATGAAGAAAGCAATAGCAATATACTAAACGATCAAATGCTAAGCTAACGAAATGGGTCAAGTCAATCACATCATTCTCTAATGATGTGATCCCGTTAATCAAATGAAAACTCATGTCTATTTCTAGGAAACTTAACCATCTTTGATTCAACGAGCTAGTCAAGTAGAGGCATACTAGTGACACTCTGTATGTCTATGTATTCACACATGTACTAAGTTTCCGGTTAATACAATTCTAGCATGAATAATAAACATTTATCATGATATAAGGAAATATAAATAACAACTTTATTATTGTCTCTAGGGCATATTTCCTTCATTCCCATTCCCCTTTGTAGATGCAAATAATTCATATGTTGTTGCTAGATCACCTAATGAGCATAATGTATCGGCTATCCCTAGTTTTATCAATCATGCATCTAATTATGCACAAGGGCCGATGCAAAACAATCTTCATGCTTCAAATTCTTATGCTTTTAGCAACATACAACATATGTATTCTAACTCTCATGCATCGGCAACCCCACAAATCCATATGTCGATGAACAACATGGTGAGTTCGGTTAATAAATTTGAAACAACTCATGTTAGGATTTCCAATGCCATGCAAGAAAGTGTTTCATCCTTTTATTCATCGGCAACTAATGTGCAATATACTAATCCAACCATGCCGATGAATGAGAGAATTGGTCACGCTACTACTAGCTATTCGGCTAGTTACTCTCAACCATCATATGTTGCACCTCATGTTAGTAATATTTCGGCACCATACACAACTGTAGATGCTCATAATTCGGCTTCACACCTTTCTGGTCATAGCCGAATAAATGTAAATTTTTACAGGAGTGGTTGTGCCAAATATTGTAGAAGATGAGGTAGTGGTAGCTGCATTGAAGAGTTTAGCCTAGAATAAGAGGATTAGTGCTATTTGCCTTGAACAACATGAAAAAGGGTTATTTCCTGATTATGCCGCAATAAAAGCTAAAGTTTTGCAAGAAGATGAATCTTTGCCAATTGATAAAATTGGCGAGCAAAAATATTGTTTTGCAACAATGCATATGCCTTCACTTAGTACTACATCATATTATACACCACCTACACAATTGCAAAATTTCGGCAACACCCGTGTGTCATTGCCAAAAGAATCTAAAAGCATTGGGGGGGGGGGAATCATATCTGGAGTGGTCTGAAATTGAGAAAAAGCTTCAAGCCAATTTTGTCACTCACTGCCAGAAGTAATACTAAAAGAATTGGCTTAGATAAAAGAAGCATTGCCAATTGGTAGTATCAATGAAAAGAAGGATGATTCGGAACATGAAAGTGCTTCGGTTGAAAAAGCCGAATCTAGTAGTATATATTCCGAATACATCAAAGTTCTGAAGTTAATGGAACCTACTTCCTACCCTATGAGTTCCGAATACATCAAAGAGGCAAGCATTATTGAGAAAAGGCATGGCAAGCATAGGAAAACAACGGTGCTTGATTTTTCTGAAGTTAATGGAACCTACTTCCTACCCTATGAGTTCCGTGCCATAGAAATTGACAAGCCTCAAGAACAAGAGCAAGTAGCTGAACAAAGTTCTCCTAACAAGGATCTTCAAAGTAATGATGCACGGAATCAAGGAAAAGATGATGATAAGGCGTTGGGGAGCCATCCAAAAATGGAGAAAGATATTGTTCAAGTCACACCACCATCATGCTCTCCCAACATATTTGAAGAGGTATGCCTAACAAGTAATTTTCCTATTTTCAGATTTGGTCACAACTTCATAGTTGATGCATCTATTAGAAAAATCCTCATAAGTAATTTTGAAAGACCAACGAAGAAGGGTAATTTACCTGTTAGCAATAAAGTTGTTATTGAGCATATTGGTCAGCCCATTGAGCCATTTATAAAGACCGATAATGACTTATTGTTGCGGCCAAAGCTTTCCCCGTTGCTTTATCTAAATTCATATCTAGTTGGGTAGCTTTGCTTATTTCGTACTTGGCTTGCACTTGGTCTCAGTTGAGACATGTGTGTTCTACATATTTTTGTTTCAGAAGTTTCAAGCCAAGGTTAAATTCTTTTGAGAAATCCGATGCTAATATAATATCTTATCCAAAGACATTGGGGATAGAGTGGAAAACACAATGCATAGCCGAATGGAGAGATTCCAAATTTGAACCATTGGTTCGCTTATCTCCAAAGCCGTTCACACAGCAAGATCGGCTAGAAAACAAGAAGTTTACCTTCAATTCAAGCACGTGTGACCAAATATTTGATTTATTGCTGAAAAATAATTACATAAGAATTCTTTATCACCATGTTGAGCCATCTATCCAAGGGCAAATGTATTGTAAGTTGCATGATTCGTTCAAGCATAATTTTGAGGATTGCAACCTGTATCGTCAAATAGTTAAATCGGCCATTGAAAAAGGACGATTGAAGTTTGTTGAAACACCAAGATGTTGGGGAACGTAGTAATTTCAGAAAATTTCCTACATACACGCAAGATCATGGTGATGCATAGCAACGAGAGGGGAGAGTGTTGTCTACATACCCTTGTAGACCGAAAGTGGAAGCGTTGACACAACGTAGAGGAAGTAGTCGTACGTCTTCCCGATCCGACTGATCCAAGTACCGAACGTATGGCACCTCCGAGTTCTGCACACGTTCAACTCGGTGACGTCCCTCGGGCTCCGATCCAGCTAAGTGTTGAGGGAGAGTTCCGTCAGCACGACAGCATGATGACGGTGATGATGCTCTACCGACGCAGGGCTTTGCCTAAGCACCGCTACGATATGACCAGGTGGAATATGGTGGAGGGGGGCACCGCACACGGCTAAGGAACGATCACGAAGATCAACTTGTGTGTTCTGGGGTGCCCCCTGGCCCCGTATATAAAGGAGGGAGGGGGGAGGTGCAGCCAGCCCCTAGGGGTGCGCCTGGAGGAGTAGTACTCGCACCGGGAGTAGGACTCCCCCCTCTTGCCTTGTTGGAGAAGGAAAGGAGAAGGGGGAAAGAGGAAAGGGGGGCGCCCCCCCCCTTCCTTGTCCTATACGGACTAGGGGGGAGGGCGCGTGGCTTGCCCTGGCCGGCCCTCCTCTTCTCCCTTAGGCCCATGTAGGCCCATTAACCCCCGAGGGGGTTCCGGTAACCCCCCCGGTACTTCGGTAAAATCCCGATTTCACCCGGAACGATTCCGATATCCAAATATAGGCTTCAAATATATCAATCTTTATGTCTCGACCATTTTGAGACTCCTTGTCATGTCCGTGATCACATCCGGGACTCCGAATAACCTTCAGTACATCAAAACACAAAAACCCTAATTACAATCGTCACCGAACTTTAAGCGTGCGGACCCTACGGGTTCGAGAACTATGTAGACATGACTGAGTCACGTCTCCGGTAAATAACCAATAGCGGAACCTGGATGTTCGTATTGGTTCCTACATATTCTACAAAGATCTTTATCGGTCAAACCGCATAACAACATACATTGTTCCCTTTGTCATCGGTATGTTACTTGCGCGAGATTCGATCGTCGGTATCTCCATACCTAGTTCAATGTCGTTACCAGCAAGTCTCTTTACTCGTTCCGTAATACATCATCCCGCAACTAACTCATTAGTTACAATGCTTGCAAGGCTTAAGTGATGTGCATTACTGATTGGGCCCAGAGATACCTCTCCGACAATCGGAGTGACAAATCCTAATCTCGAAATACACCAACCCAATATGTACCTTCAGAGACACCTGTAGAGCACCTTTATAATCACCCAGTTACGTTGTGACGTTTGGTAGCACACAAAGTGTTCCTCCGGTAAACGGGAGTTGCATAATCTCATAGTCATAGGAACATGTATAAGTCATGAAGAAAGCAACAACAACATACTAAACGATCAAGTGCTAAGCTAACGGAATGGGTCAAGTCAATGACATCATTCTCCTAATGATGTGATCCCGTTAATCAAATGAGAACTCTTTGTCCATGGCTAGGAAACATAACCATCTTTGATTAATGAGCTAGTCAAGTAGAGGCATACTAGTGACACTCTGTTTGTCTATGTGTTCACACATGTATTATGTTTCCGGTTAATACAATTCTAGCATGAATAATAAACATTTATCATGATATAAGGAAATAAATAATAACTTTATTATTGCCTCTAGGGCATATTTCCTTCAGTCTCCCACTTGCACTAGAGTCAATAATCTAGTTCACATCACCATGTGATTCATCACAAATATTCACATTTGTATGTGATTAACACCCATAGTTCACATCGTCATGTGACCAACACCCAAAGGGTTTACTAGAGTCAATAATCTAGTTCACGTCGCTATGTAATTAACACCCCAAGAGACTAAGGTATGATCATGTTTTTCTCATGAGAGAAGTTTAGTCAACGGGTCTATCACATTCAGAGCCGTATGTATTTTGCAAATATTCTATGTCTACAATGCTCTACATGGAGCTACTCTAGCTAATTGCTCCCACTTTCAATATGTATCCAGATTGAGACTTAGAGTCATCTGGATCGGTGTAAAAGCTTGCACCGATGTAACTCTTTACGACGGGCTCTTTTTATCACCTCCATAATCGAGAAACATCTCCTTATTCCTCACTAAGGATATTCTTGACCGTTGTCCAGTGATCTACTCGTAGATCAAAATTGTATTCTTTTGCCAAACTCACAGCAAGGTATACAATAGGTCTGGTACACAGCATATCATACTTTATAGAACCTATGACTAAGGCATAGGGAATGACTTTTCATTCTCTTTCTATTTTCGGCCATGGTCGGGTTTTGAGTCTTACTCAACTTCACACCTTTGCATCACAGGCAAGAACTCTTTCTTTGACTGTTCCATTTTGAACTACTTCAAAATCTTGTCAAGGTATGTACACATTGAAAAATCTTATCAAGCGTCTTGATCTATCTCTATAGATCTTGATGCTCAATGTGTAAGCAGCTTCACGAGGTCTTTCTTTGAAAACCTCCTTTCAAACACTTCTTTATGCTTTCGAGAAAAATTCTACATCATTTCCGATCAACAATATGTCATTCACATATACTTATCTGAAAGGCTGTAGTGCTCCCACTCACTTTCTTGTAAATACAGGCCTTTCCAAAAGTCTGTATAAAACCATATGCTTTGATCAACTCATCAAAGCGTATATTCCAACTCCGAGATGCTTGCACCAGTCCATTGATGGATCGCTGGAGCTTGCACATTTTGTTAGCACCTTTCGGATCGACAAAACCTTCTGGTTGCATCATATACAACTTTTCTTCCAGAAATCCATTCAGGAACACAGTTTTGATATCCATTTGCCAGATTTCATAAAATGTGGCAATTGCTAACATGATTCGGACGGACTTAAGCATCGTTACGAGTGAGAAAATCTCATCATATTCAACACCTTGAACTTGTCGAAAACCTTTCGCAACCAGTCGAGCTTTGTAGATAGTAACACTACTATCAGTGTCCGTCTTCCTCTTGAAGATCCATTTATTTAACATGGCTTGCTGATCATCGAGCAAGTCAACCAAAGCCCATACTTTGTTCTCATACATGGATCCCATCTCAGATTTCATGGCCTCAAGCCATTTTGCGGAATCTGGGCTCACCATCGCTTCTTCATAGTTCGTAGGTTCATCATGATCTAGTAGCATGACTTCTAGAACGGGATTACCATCATGATCTAGTAGCATGACTTCCAGAACGGGATTACCGTACCACTCTGGTGCGGATCTTATTCTGTTTGACCTACGAGGTTCAGTAACAACTTGATCTGAAGTTCCATGATCATCATCATTAACTTCCTCACTAATTGGTGTAGATGTCATCGGAACCGATTTCTGTGATGAACTACTTTCCAATAAGGGAGCAGGTACAAGTACCTCATCAAGTTCTACTTTCCTCCCACTCACTTCTTTCGAGAGAAACTCCTTCTCTAGAAAGGATCCATTTTAGAAACGAATATCTTGCCTTTGGATCTGTGATAGAAGGTGTACCCAACAGTTTCCTTTGGGTATTCTATGAAGACGCACTTCTCCGATTTAGGTTCGAGCTTATCAGGTTGAAACTTTTTCACATAAGCATCACAGCCCCAAACTTTAACAAACGACAACTTTGGTTTCTGCCAAACCATAGTTCATAAGCTATCGTCTCAACGGATTTCGATGGTGCCCTTTTTAAAGTGAATGCAACTGTCTCTAATGCATAACCCCAAAACGATAGTGGTAAACCAATAAGAGACATCATAGGTCGCACAATATCCAATAAAGTGTGGTTACAACATTTGGACACACCGTTACGCTGTGGTGTTCCAGGTGGCATGACTTTGTGAAATTATTCCACATTATTTTAACTGAAGGCCAAACTCGTAACTCAAATATTCATCTCCACGATCAGATTGCAGAAACTTTATTTTCTTGTTACGATGATTTTCCACTTCACTCTGAAATCCTTTGAACCTTTCAACTATTTTAGACTTATGTTTCATCAAGTAGATATATCCATATCTGCTCAAATCATCTGTGAAGGTGAGAAAATAACGATATCCGCCATGAGCCTCAACATTCATTGGACCACATACATCTGTATGCATGATTTCCAATAAATCTGTTGCTCTCTCCATTGCACCGGAGAACGGCGTTTTAGTCATCTTGCCCATAAGGAACGATTCGCAAGTACCAAGTGATTCATAATCAAGTGGTTCCAAAAGTCCATCAGTATGGAGTTTCTTCATGCACTTTACACCGATGTGACCCAAACGGCAGTGCCACAAATAAGTTGCACTATCATTATCAACTTTTCATCTTTTGGTATAAATATTATGAATATGTGTATCACCATGATCAAGATTTAATAAACCATGAACATTGGGTGTATGACTATAGAAGGTCTTATTCATATAAACAGAATAACAATCTATTCTCTGTCTTAGATGAATAATCGTATCACAATAAAGATGATCTAATCATATTTATGCTCAACGCAAACACCAAATAACATTTATTTAGGTTTAACACTAATCTCGAAAATATAGGGAGTGTACGATGATGATCATATCAATCTTGGAACCACTTCCAACACACATCGTTACTTCTCCCTCAACTAGTCTCTGTTTATTCTGTAACTCCTGTTTCGAGTTACTAATCTTAGCAACCGAACAAGTATCAAATACTCAAGGGCTATATTAACACTAGTAAGGTACACATCAATAACCTGTATATCAAATATACCCTTGTTCACTTTGCCATCCTTCTTATCCACCAAATATTCAGGACATTTCCGTTTCCAGTGACCATTTCCTTTGTAGTAGAAACACTTAGTTTCAGGCTTTGGTCCAGCTTTGGGCTTCTTCACGGGAGTGACAACTTGCTTGCCATTCTCCTTGAAGTTCCCTTTCTTCCCCTTCGCCCTTTTCTTGAAACTAGTGATCTTGTCAATCATCAACACTTGATGCTCTTTTCTTGATTTCTACCTTCGTCGATTTCAGCATCACGAAGAGCTCGGGAATCATTTTCGTCATCCCTTGCATTATAGTTCCTCACGAAGTTCCAGTAACTTGGTGATGGTGACTAGAGAACTCTGCCAATCACTATCTTATATGGAAGATTAACTCCCACTTGATTCAAGCGATCGTAGTACTCAGACAATCTAAGCACTTGCTCACTAGTTGAGCAATTCTCCTCCATCTTTTTAGCTATAGAACTTGTTGGAGACTTCATATCTCTCAACTCGGGTATTTGCTTGAAATATTAACTTCAACTCCTAGAACATCTCATATGGTCCAAGACGTTCAAAACGTCTTTGAAGTCCCGATTCTAAGCTGTTAAGCATGGTGCACTAAACTATCAAGTAGTCATCACATTGAGCTATCCAAACGTTCATAACGTCTGCATCTGCTTCTGCAATAGGTCTGTTACCTAGCGGTGCATCAAGGACATAATTCTTCTGTGCAGCAATGAGGATACACCTCGGATCACGGACCTAGTCTGTATCATTGCTACTAACATCTTTCAACATAATTTTCTCTAGGAACACAGATAGAACATAGGGAAGCAACAACGCGAGCTATTGATCTATAACATAATTTGAAAAATACTACCAGGACTAAGTTCATGATAAATTTAAGTTCAATTAATCATATCACTAAAGAACTCCCACTTAGAAAGATATCTCTCTAATCCTCTAAGTGATCACGTGATCCAAATCAACTAAACCATAACCGATCATCACGTGAAATGGAGTAGTTTTCAATGGTGAACATCACTATGTTGATCATATCTACTATATGATTCACGCTCGACATTTCGGTCTCAGTGTTCCGAGGCCATATCTGCATATGCTAGGCTCGTCAAGTTTAACCTGAGTATTTTTGCGTGTGCAAAACTGGCTTGCACCCGTTGTAGATGGACGTAGAGCTTATCACACCCGATCATCACATGGTGTATGGGCACGACGAACTTTGGCAACGGTGCATACTCAGTGAGAACACTTTTATCTTGAAATTTAGTGAGAGATCATCTTATAATGCTACCGTCAATCAAAGAAAGATAACATGCATAAAAGATAAACATCACATGCAATCAATATAAGTGATATGATATGGCCATCAGCATCTTGTGCTTGTGATCTCCATCTCCGAAGCACCTCCATGATCACCATCGTCACCAGCGCGACACCTTGATCTCCATCGTAGCATCATTGTCGTTTACGCCGTCTATCGCTTCTACGACTATCGCTACCGCTTAGTGATAAAGTAAAGCAATTACAGGGCGTTTGCATTTCATACAATAAAGCGACAACCATATGGCTCCTGCCAGTTGCCGATAAATTCGGTTACAAAACATGATCATCTCATACAATAAAATATAGCATCACGTCTTGACCATATCACATCACAACATGCCCTGCAAAAACAAGTTCGACGTCCTCTACTTTGTTGTTGCAAGTTTTACGTGGCTGCTACGGGCTTAGCAAGAACGTTCTTACCTACGCATCGAAACCACAAAGATAGTTTGTCAAGTTGGTGCTGTTTTAACCTTCGCAAGGACCGGGCGTAGCCACACTCGGTTCAACTAAAGTTGGAGAAACTGACACCTGCTAGCCACCTGTGTGCAAAGCACGTCGGTAGAACCAGTCTCGCGTAAGCGTACGCGTAATGTCGGTCCGGGCCGCTTCATCCAACAATACCGCCGAACCAAAGTACGACATGCTGGTAAGCAGTATGACTTGTATCGCCCAGAACTCATTTGTGTTCTACTCGTGCATATAACATCAAAGCATAAAACCTAGGCTCGGATGCCACTGTTGGGGAACATAGTAATTTCAAAAAAATTCCTACGTACATGCAAGATCATGGTGATGCATAGAAACGAGAGGGGAGAGTGTTGTCTACATACCCTTGTAGACCGAAAGCGGAAGCGTTGACACAATGTAGAGGAAGTAGTCGAATGTCTTCCCGATCCGACCGATCCAAGTACCAAATGTACGGCACCTCCGAGTTCTGCACATGTTCAACTCGGTGACGTCCCTCGAGCTCTGATCCGGCTGAGTGTTGACGGAGAGTTTCGTCAACATGACGGCATGATGACAGTGATGATGCTCTACCGACGTAGGGCTTCGCCTAAGCACCGCTACGATATGACCGAGGTGGAATATGGTGGAGGGGGGCACCGCACACGGATAAGGAACGATCACGAAGATCAACTTGTGTGTTCTGGGTCGCCCCCCTGCCCCCGTATATAAAGGAGGGAGGGGGAGGTGCGGCCGGCCCCTAGGGGTGCGCCTGGAGGAGTCCTACTCCCACCGGGAGTAGGACTCCCCCCTCTTGCCTTGTTGGAGAAGGAAAGGGGAAGGTGGAAAGAGGAAAGGGGGGCGCCGCCCCCCCCCCTTGCTTGTCCTATACGGACTAGGGGAAAGGGGGCGTGCGGCCTGCCCTGGCCGGCCCTCCTCTTCTCCCTTAGGGCCCATGTAGGCCCATTAACCCCCGGGGGGGGGGGGTTCCGGTAACCCCCCGGTACTCCGGTAAAATCCCGATTTCACCCGGAACGATTTCGATACCCAAATATAGGCTTCTAATATATCAATCTTTATGTCTCGACCATTTCGAGACTACTCGTCATGTCCGTGATCACATCCGGGACTCCGAATAACCTTCGGTACATCAAGACACAAAAACCCTAATTATGATCGTCACCGAATTTTAAGCGTGCAGACCCTACGGGTTTGAGAACTATGTAGACATGACCGAGACACGTCTCCGGTCAATAACTAATAGCAGAACCTGGATGTTCATATTGGTTCCTACATATTCTACGAAGATCTTTATCAGTCAAACCGCATAACAACATACATTGTTCCCTTTGTCATCGGTATGTTACTTGCCCGAGGTCCGATCGTCAGTATCTCCATACCTAGTTCAATCTCATTACCGGCAAGTCTCTTTACTCATTCCGTAATACATCATCCCACAACTAACTCATTAGTTACAATGCTTGCAAGGCTTAAGTGATGTGCATTATCGAGTGGGCCCAGAGATACCTCTCCGACAATTCGAGTGACAAATCCTAATCTCGAAATATGCCAACCCAACATGTACCTTCGGAGACACCTATAGAGCACCTTTATAATCACCCAGTTACGTTGTGACGTTTGGTAGCACACAAAGTGTTCCTCCGGTAAACGGGAGTTGCATAATCTCATAGTCATAGGAACATGTATAAGTCATGAAGAAAGCAACAGCAACATACTAAACGATCAAGTGCTAAGCTAACGGAATGGGTCAAGTCAATCACATCATTCTCCTAATGATGTGATCCCGTTAATCAAATGACAACTCTTTGTCCATGGCTAGGAAACATAACCATCTTTGATTAATGAGCTAGTCAAGTAGAGGCATACTAGTGACACTCTGTTTGTCTGTGTGTTCACACATGTATTATGTTTTCGGTTAATACAATTCTAGCATGAATAATAAACATTTATCATGATATAAGGAAATAAATATTAACTTTATTATTGCCTCTAGGGCATATTTCCTTCACAAGAGATTACCAGTCTATTCCGATTGGTCCCGATGGCAAAAAGTTTTTGCACCGGCTGCTTCAAGCCGATCCATTTAAAGAGAAGGTGAAAACTTCAGGTGATGGGATCAAGCTTTCAAGTAAAGAAGTTGTTTAAGAGCATGATGAACATAATCTTGAGGGCAAGTCCATCAAAGCTACAATGGAGACGCCAAGGACTGGGGGCAGCAAGCAAATCCAATGGCCGATGGAAGTAAACCAAAAGAAAACAAAGGCCAAAATAAGCGCAAGTACAAGAGATCAAAAATCACCTTCGCTGAACTATTGGATAAATATCAAAAGATAAGTGAAGATAAGAATGCTTATCATCCAAATCATGCAAAGAAACCAAGATCACCCCCAAGGCGCAAATATGAGGATCGGTATTGGCAAAGTGAGAATTTTAATACAACATATTCATATCCTTATTTTGGGCCGCCAATGCCAATGCCGTGGATGCCTCCCTATGCTCATATAGATCCATATCCATCATGGGATAGATATGCTACTTTATCTACTATTTTGGACTATAATGGGCTTTATTTTCCACTTTTATATTATTTTTGGGACTAACCTATTAACCGGAGGCCCAGCCCAGAATTGTTGTTTTTTTGCGTATTTCAGTGTTTCGAAGAAACAGAATATCAAACGGAGTCCAAACGGAATGAAACCTTCGGGAACGTGATTTTCTCACCGAACGTGATCCAGGAGACTTGGGCCCTGCTCCAAGGAACAACCGAGGAGGTCACGAGGGTAGGGGCCGCGCCCCCCTAGGGCGCGTCCCTACCTCGTGGGCCCCCTGTTTCTCCACCGTCGTACTCCTTCCTCCTATATATACCTACGTATCCCCAAATGATCAGACACGGAGCCAAAAACCTAATTCCTCCGCCGCAACTTTCTGTATCCACGAGATCCCATCTTGGGGCCTGTTCTGCAGCTCCGCCGGAGGGGGCATCTACCACGGAGGGCTTCTATATCAACAACATGATGCCTATATACATTGATCATACCTAGATACACTCATAACTATGCTCAATTCTGTCAATTGCTCAACAGTAATTTGTTCACCCACCGTAGAATACTTATGCTTTTGAGAGAAGCCACTAGTGAAATCTATGCTCCCGGGTCTATTCTCATCATATCAATCTCCATCACTTTATTATTTGCTTTGTTTATACTTTGCCTTTTACTTTTCACTTTTTATCTCTATATCAAAAATACCAAAAATATTATTTATCATCTCTATCAGATCGCACCCTCGTAAGTGACCGTGAAGGGATTGACAACCCCTAATCGCGTTGGTTGCGAGTAGCTATCGTTTTGTGTAGGTACGAGGGACTTGTGCGTGGTCTCCTACTGGATTGATACATTGGTTCTCAAAAACTGAGGGAAATACTTACGCTACTTTACTGCATCATCCTCTCCTCTTCGGGGAAATCCAATGCAGTGCTCAAGAGGTAGCAAGAAGAATTTCTGGCGCCGTTGCCGGGGAGGCTCACGCAAGCAAGTCAACCATACCAAGTACCCATCACAATCTCTATCTCTCGCATTACATTATTTGCCTCTCGTTTTCCTCTCCCCCACTTCACCCTTGCTGTTTTATTCGCCCTCTCTTTCCCAATATCCTTCTCTCCTTCCCGTTTGCCTTTTTCCCGTCGCCTTTCTATTTGCTTGTGTGTTGGATTTCTTGTTGCCATGGCGCAAGATAATACCAAATTGTGTGACTTCTCGAATACCAATAATAATGATTTCCTTAGTACTCCGATTTCTCCTCTTAATAATGATGAGTCTTGTGAAATCAATACCGCTTTGCTGAATCTTGTTATGAAAGATCAATTCGCCGGACTTCCTAGTGAAGATATCGCTACTCATCTAAACAATTTTGTTGATTTGTGTGATATGCAAAAGAAGAAAGATACGGATAAAAATATTGTCAAATTGAAGTTATTTCCATTTTCACTTAGAGATCGTGCTAAAATTTGGTTTTCGTCTTTGCCTAAAAATAGTATTGATTCTTGGAACAAGTGCAAAGATGCTTTTATCTCTAAGTATTTCCTCCTGCTAAGATCATCACTCTTAGAAACGATATTATGAATTTTAAACAACTTGATCATGAGCATGTTGCCCAATCTTGGGAAAGAATGAAATTGATGCTTCGCAATTGCCCTACTCATGGTTTGAATTTATGGATGATCATACAAAATTTTTATGCCGGATTGAATTTTGCTTCTAGAAATCTTTTAGATTCGGCAGCGGGAGGCACGTTTATGGAAATTATGTTAGGGGATGCTACAAAATTGCTTGATAATATTATGGCCAATTATTCTCAATGGCACACCGAAAGATCTTCTAGTAAAAAAGTGCATGCTATAGAAGAAATCAATGTTTTGAGTGAAAAGATGGATGAACTTATGAAGATGTTTGTTACTAAAAATACTTCTCTTGATCCCAATGATATGCCTTTGTCTACTTTTATTGAGAATAATAATGAATCTATGGATGTGAATTTTGTTGGTAGGAATAGTTTTGGAAACAACGCGTATAGAGGGAATTTTAATCCTAGGCCTTATCCTAGTAATCCTTCTAATAATTATGGAAATTCCTACAACAACTCTTATGGAAATTTCAATAAGATGCCCTATGAATTTGAGAGTAGTGTTAAAGAGTTTATGAATTCACAAAAGAATTTTAATGCTTTGCTTGAAGAGAAATTGCTTAAAGTTGATGATTTGACTAGGAACGTTGATAGAATTTCTCTTGAAATTGATTCTTTAAAGCTTAGATCTATTCCTCCTAAGCATGATATCAATGAGTCTCTCAAATCCATGAGAATTTCCATTGATGAGTGCAAGGAAAGAACCACTAGGATGCGTGCTTCCAAAGATGCCTTTATTAAAGCGTGTTCTTCCAACTCCTATGAAAATCAAGATGAAGATCTAAAAGTTATTGATGTATCCCCTATTAAATCTTTGTTTTGCAATATGAATCTTGATGAAACTGAATATGATCTTCCTTCACCTAGAAGGCGTTCTAAGAATTCGGAGTTTCTAGATCTTGATGATGAAATTGATGAAAGTGGAATTGAAAGAAATAAAAACCTAGATGTTGCTAAACCCACTATTTTGGATCTCAAGGAATTTAATTATGAAAATTTCTCTTTGATTGGTTGTATTTCCTTGTTGCAATCCATGCTAGATTCTCCTCCTGCTTATAGTCAAAATAAGGCCTTTACCGAACACATTGGTGATGCCTTGATGCAATCTTATGAAGAAAAACTTGAGTTGAAAGTTTCTATCCCTAGAAAACTCTATGATGAGTGGGAACCTACTATTAAAATTAAAATTAAATATTATGAGTTTCATGCTTTGTGTGATTTGGGTGCTAGTGTCTCTACTATTCCCAAAACTTTGTGTGATTTGCTAGATTTCCGTGACTTTGATGACTGCTCTCTAAAATTGCATCTTGCGGATTCCACTATTAAAAAGCCTATGGGAAGAATTAATGATGTTCTTATTATTGCAAATAGGAATTATGTGCCCGTAGATTTTATCGTTCTTGATATAGATTGCAATCCTTCATGTCCTATTATTCTTGGTAGACCTTTCCTTAGAATGATTGGTGCAATTATTGATATGAAGGAAGGGAATATTAGATTCCAATTTCCCTTAAAGAAGGGCATGGAACACTTCCCTAGAAATAAAATAAAATTACCATATGAATCTATCATGATAGCCATGTTGGAAATATGCCCTACAGGCAATAATAAAATGGTTATTATTATATTTCTTTGTTCATCATAATTGTCTGTTATTCATGCTATAATTGTATTATCCGGAAATCGTAATACACGTGTGAATACATAGACCACAACATGTCCCTAGTGAGCCTCTAGTTGACTAGCTCGTTGATCAACAGATAGTCATGGTTTCCTGACTATGGACATTGGATGTCATTGATAACGGGATCACATCATTAGGAGAATGATGTGATGGACAAGACCCAATCCTAAGCATAGCTCAAAGATCATGTAGTTCGTTTAGCTAGAGCTTTTCCAAATGTCAAGTATCATTTCCTTAGACCATGAGATTGTGCAACTCCCGGATATCGTAGGAGTGCTTTGGTGTGCCAAACGTCACAACGTAACTGGGTGACTATAAAGGTACACTACGGGTATCTCCGAAAGTGTCTGTTGGGTTGGCACAAATCGAGACTGGGATTTGTCACTTCGTATGACGGAGAGGTATCTCTGGGCCCACTCGGTAATGCATCATCATAAAGAGCTCAATGTGACCAAGTGTCTGGTCACGGGATCATGCATTACGGTACGAGTAAAGTGACTTGCCGATAACGAGATTAAACGAGGTATTGGGATACCGACGATCGAGTCTCGGGCATGTAACGTTCCGATTGACAAAGGGAATTGTATACGGGGTTGTTTGAATCCTCGACATCGTGGTTCATCCGATGAGATCATCGAGGAGCATGCGGGAGCCAACATGGGTATCCAGATCCCTCTGTTGGTTATTGACCGGAGAGGCGTCTCGGTCATGTCTGCATGTCTCCCGAACCCGTAGGGTCTACACACTTAAGGTTCGGTGACGCTAGGGTTGTAGAGATATGAGTATGCAGTAAACCAAAAGTTTTTAGGAGTCCCGGATGAGATCCCAGACGTCACGAGGAGTTCTGGAATGGTCCGGAGGTAAAGAATTACATATAGGAAGTCGAGTTTCGGCCATCGGGAAAGTTTCGAGGGTCACCGGTATTGTACCGGGACCACCGGAAGGGTCCCGGGGGTCCACCGGGTGGGGACACCTATCCCGGAGGGCCCCATGGGCTGAAGTGGGAGGGGAATCAGCCCCTGGTGGGCTGGTGCGCCCCCCCTTGGCCCTCCTACGCCTAGGGTTGGAAACCCTAGGGGTGCGGGGCGCCTCCACTGGCCTTGGGGGGCAAGCCACCCCCCTGGCCGCTGCCCCCCCTTGGAGATTCAATCTCCTAGGGCCGGCGCCCCCCTTGGGACCCTATATAAAGAGGGGGGAGGGAGGGCAGCCGCACCCATGCACTTGGCGCCTCCCTTCCCCCTTGCTACACCTCTCCCTCTCGCAAACGCTTGGCGAAGCCCTGCCGGGATCCCTGCTGCATCCACCACCACGCCATCGTGCTGCTAGATCTCCATCAACCTCTCCTCTCCCCTTGATGGATCAACAAGGAGGAGACGTCTTCCCCAACCTTACGTGTGTTGAACGCGGAGGTGCTGTCCGTTCAGCACTAGGATCATCGGTGATTTGGATCACGACGAGTACGACTCCCTCAACCCCGTTCTCTTGAACGCTTCCGCTCGATCTACAAGGGTATGTAGATGCACTCCTCTCTCTCGTTGCTAGATGAAATCATAGATTGATCTTGGTGAAACCGTAGGAAAATTTTTATTTTCTGCAACGTTCCCCAACAGTGGCATCATGAGCCAGTTTATGCGTAGTTCTCTTTGCACGAGTAGAACACAATTTTGTTGTGGGTGTTGATGTTGTCAACTTTCTTGCCACAACTAGTCTTATTTTGCTTCAGTGGTATTGTGGCATGAAGCGTCTCGGACCGACCTTACACGTACGCTTACGTGAGACAGGTTCCACCGACTGACATGCACTAGTTGCATAAGGTGGCTAGCGGGTGTCTGTCTCTCCCACTTTAGTTGGAGCGGATTCGATGAAAAGGGTCCTTATGAAGGGTAAATAGAAGTTGACAAATCACGTTGTGGCTTCTACGTAGGTAAGAAAACGTTCTTGCTAGAACCCTATTGCAGCCACGTAAAACATGCAACAACAATTAGAGGACGTCTAACTTGTTTTTGCAGCATATGCCTTGTGATGTGATATGGCCAAAAGTTGTGATGAATGATATATGTGATGTATGAGATCATGTTCTTGTAATAGGAATCACGACTTGCATGTCGATGAGTATGACAACCGGCAGGAGCCATAGGAGTTGTCTTAATTATTGTATGACCTGCATGTTAATGATTTAACGCCATGTAATTACTTTACTTTATTGATAGACCGTTAGCCTTAGTAGTAGAAGTAATAGTTGGCGAGCAACTTCATGGAGACACGATGATGGAGATCATGGTGTCATGCCGGTGACGAAGATGATCATGGAGCCCCGAAGATGGAGATCAAAGGAGCTATATGATATTGGCCATATCATGTCACTGTTTAATTGCATGAGATGTTTATTATGTTTGTGCATCTTGTTTAGTTAGAACGACGGTAGTAAATAAGATGATCCCTCATAATAATTTCAAGAAGGTGTTCCCCCTAACTGTGTACCGTTGCGAAAGTTCGTCGTTTCGAAGCACCACGTGATGACCGGGTGTGATAGATTCTAACGTTCACATACAATGGATGTAAGACAGATTTACACATGCAAAACACTTAGGTTAACTTGACGAGCCTAGCATGTACAGACATGGCCTCGGAACACAAGAGATCGAAAGGTCGAACATGAGTCATATGGAAGATACGATCAACATGGAGATGTTCACCCATGATGACTAGTCCGTCTCACGTGATGATCGGACACGGCCTAGTCGACTCGGATCATGTATCACTTAGATGACTAGAGGGATGTCTAATCTGAGTGGGAGTTCATTAAATAATTTGATTAGATGAACTTAATTATCATAAACTTAGTCTAAAAACCTTTGAAAATATGTCTTGTAGATCAAATGGCCAACGCTCATGTCCACCTCAACTTCAATGCGTTCCTAGAGAAAACCAAGCTGAAAGATGATGGCAGCAACTATACGGACTGGGTCTGGAACCTGAGGATCATCCTCATAGCTGCAAAGAAAGGTTATGTCTTAGAAGCACCGCTAGGTGAAGCTCCCATCCCAGAGAACCAAGACGTCATGAACAATTGGCAGTCTCGTGCTGATGATTACTCCCTCGTTCAGTGCGGCATGCTTTACAGCTTAGAACCGGGGCTCCAAAAGCGTTTTGAGCAACACGGAGCATATGAGATGTTCAAAGAGCTGAAAATGGTTTTCCAAGCTCATGCCGGGTCGAGAGATATGAAGTCTCCGACAAGTTCTTCAGCTGTAAGATGGAGGAAAATAGTTCTGTCAGTGAGCACATACTCAAAATGTCTGGGTTGCACAACCGCTTGACTCAGTTGGGAGTTAATCTCCCGGATGACGCGGTCATTGACAAAATCCTTCAGTCGCTTCCACCGAGCTACAAGAGCTTTGTGATGAACTTCAATATGCAGGGGATGGAAAAGACCATTCCTGAAGTATATTCAATGATGCAATCAGCAGAGGTAGAGATTAAAAAGGAACATCAAGTGTTGATGGTGAATAAAACCACTAAGTTCAAGAAAGGCAAGGGTAAGAAGAACTTCAAGAAGGACGGCAAGGAAGTTGCCGCGCCCGGTAAGCCAGCTGCCGGGAAGAAGTCAAAGAATGGACCCAAGCCTGAGACTGAGTGCTTTTATTGCAAAGGGAAGGGTCACTGGAAGCGGAACTGCCCCAAATACTTAGCGGACAAGAAGGCCGGCAACACTAAAGGTATATGTGATATACATGTAATTGATGTATACCTTACCAGTGCTCGTAGTAGCTCCTGGGTATTTGATACCGGTGCCGTTGCTCATATTTGTAACTCAAAGCAGGAGCTGCGGAATAAGTGGAGACTGGCGAAGGACGAGGTGACGATGCGCGTCGGAAATGGTTCCAGAGTCGATGTGATCGGCGCCGGCACGCTACCTCTACATTTACCTACGAGATTAGATTTAAACCTCAATAATTGTTATTTAGTGCCAGCTTTGAGCATGAAGATTGTATCTGGATCTCGTTTAATACGAGATGGCTACTTATTTAAATCCAAGAATAATGGTTGTTCTATTTATATGAGAGATATGTTCTATGGTCATGCCCCGATGGTCAATGGTTTATTCTTAGTGAATCTCGAACGTAATGTTACACATATTCATAATGTGAATACCAAAAGATGTAAGGTTGATAACGATAGTCCCACATACTTGTGGCACTGCCGCCTTGGTCACATTGGTGTCAAGCGCATGAAGAAGCTCCATGCTGAGGGACTTTTAGAGTCTCTCAATTATGAATCATTTGACACATGCGAACCATGCCTCATGGGCAAAATGACCAAGACTCCGTTCTCCGGAACAATGGAGCAAGCAACCAACTTATTGGAAATCATACATATTGATGTGTGCGGTCCAATGAGCGTTGAGGCTCGTGGAGGATATCGTTATGTTCTCACTCTCACTGATGACTTAAGTAGATATGGGTATGTCTACTTGATGAAACACAAGTCCGAGGCCTTTGAAAAGTTCAAGGAATTTCAGAATAAGGTAGAGAATCAACGTGACCGAAAGATAAAGTTCTTACGATCAGATCGTGGAGGAGAATATTTAAGTCACAAATTTGGTACGCACTTAAGAAAATGTGGAATCGTTTCACAACTCACGCCGCCTGGAACACCTCAGCGTAACAGTGTGTCCGAACGTCGTAATCGAACTCTATTGGATATGGTGTGATCTATGATGTCTCTTACCGATTTACCGCTATCATTTTGGGGATACGCTCTAGAGATAGCTACATTCACTTTAAATAGGGCACCGTCTAAATCCATTGAGACGACGGTATGAATTATGGTTTGGGAAGAAACCTAAGTTGTCGTTTCTAAAAGTTTGGGAATGCGATGCTTATGTCAAAAAACTTCAACCTGAAAAGCTCGAACCCAAGTCGGAAAATGCATCTTCATAGGATACCCTAAGGAAACCGTTGGGTATACCTTCTACCTTAGATCCGAAGGCAAGATCTTTGTTGCCAAGAACGAGTCCTTTCTGGAGAAAGAGTTTCTCTCGAGAGAAGTAAGTGGGAGGAAAGTGGAACTTGATGAAGTACTGCCTCTTGAACCGGTAAGTAGCGCAACTCAGGAAAATGTTCCTGTGGTGCCTACACCGACTGGAGAGGAAACTAATGATGATGATCAAGGCACTTCGGATCAAGTTGCTACTGAACTCCGTAGGTCCACAAGGACACGTTCCACACCAGAGTGGTATGGCAACCCTGTCCTGGAAATCATGTTGTTAGACAACGGTGAACCTTCGAACTATGAAGAAGCGATGGCGGGCCCAGATTCCAACAAATGGCTTGAAGCCATGCAATCCGAGATAGAATCCATGTATGAAAACAAAGTATGGACTTTGATAGACTTGCCCGATGATCGGCGAGCGATAGAAAACAAATGGATCTTTAAGAAGAAGACGGACGCGGATGGTAATGTTACCATCTATAAAGCTCGACTTGTCGCTAAGGGTTATCGGCAAGTTCAAGGGATTGACTACGATGAGACTTTCTCTCCCGTAGAGAAGCTGAAGTCCGTCTGAATCATGTTAGCAATTGCTGCATACTATGATTATGAGATATGGCAGATGGACGTCAAAACGGCATTCCTTAACGGTTATCTTAAGGAAGAACTGTATATGATGCAGCCGGAAGGTTTTGTCGATCCTAAGAATGCTAACAAGGTATGGAAGCTCCAGCGATCCATTTATGGGCTGGTGCAAGCATCTCGGAGTTGGAACATTCGCTTTGATGAGATGATCAAAGCGTTTGGGTTTATGCAGACTTATGGAGAAGCCTGCATTTACAAGAAAGTGAGTGGGAGCTCTGTAGCATTTCTCATATTATATGTAGATGACATACTTCTGATGGGAAATGATATAGAAATTTTGGATAGCATTAAGGCCTACTTGAATAAGTGTTTTTCAATGAAGGACCTTGGAGAAGCTGCTTACATATTAGGTATCAAGATCTATAGGGATAGATTGAGAAGCCTCATAGGCCTTTCACAAAGCACATACCTTGATAAGATATTGAAGAAGTTCAATATGGATCAGTCCAAGAAAGAGTTCTTTCCTGTATTGCAAGGTGTGAGATTGAGCTCGGCTCAATGCCCGACCACGGCAGAAGATAAAGAAGAGATGAGTGTCATCCCCTATGCCTCAGCCCATAGGTTCTATTATGTATGCCATGCTGTGTACCAGGCCTAATGTAAACATTGCTGTAAGTTTGGTAGGAAGGTACCAAAGTGATCCCGGCAAGGAACACTGGACAGCGGTCAAGAATATCCTGAAGTACCTGAAAAGGACAAAGGACATGTTTCTCGTATATGGAGGTGACGAAGAGCTCATCGTAAAGGGTTACGTCGACGCTAGCTTCGATACAGATCTGGATGACTCGAAGTCACAAACCGGATACGTGTATATTTTAAATGGTGGGGCAGTAAGCTGGTGCAGTTGCAAGCAAAGCGTCGTGGCGGGATCTACATGTGAAGCGGAGTACATGGCAGCCTCGGAGGCAGCGCATCAAGCAATCTGGGTGAAGGAGTTCATCACCGACCTAGGAGTCATACCCAATGCGTCGGGGCCGATCAAACTCTTCCGTGACAACACTGGAGCTATTGCACTTGCCAAGGAGCCCAGGTTTCACAAGAAGACCAGGCACATCAAGAGTCGCTTCAACTCCATTCGTGAAAATGTTCAAGATGGAGACATAGATATTTGTAAAGTACATAAGGACCTGAATGTGGCAGATCCATTGACTAAACCTCTCCCTAGGGCAAAACATGATCAACACCAGAATTCCATGGGTGTTCGATTCATCACAATGTAACTAGATTATTGAACTCTAGTGCAAGTGGGAGACTGTTGGAAATATGCCTTAGAGGCAATAATAAAATGGTTATTATTATATTTCTTTGTTCATGATAATTGTCTGTTATTCATGCTATAATTGTATTATCCAGAAATCGTAATACATGTGTGAATACATAGACCACAACATGTCCCTAGTGAGCCTCTAGTTGACTAGCTCGTTGATCAACAGATAGTCATGGTTTCCTGACTATGGACATTGGATATCATTGATAACGGGATCACATCATTAGGAGAATGATCTGATGGATAAGACCCAATCCTAAGCATAGCTCAAAGATCGTGTAGTTCGTTTAGCTAGAGCTTTTCCAAATGTCAAGTATCATTTCCTTAGACCATGAGATTGTGCAACTCCCGGATACTGTAGGAGTGCTTTGGGTGTGCCAAACGTCACAACGTAACTGAGTGACTATAAAGGTACACTATGGGTATCTCCGAAAGTGTCTGTTGGGTTGGCACGAATCGAGACTGGGATTTGTCACTCCGTATGACGGAGAGGTATCTCTGGGCCCACTCGGTAATGCATCATCATAAAGATCTCAATGTGACCAAGTGTCTGGTCACGGGATCATGCATTACGGTATGAGTAAAGTGACTTACCGGTAACGAGATTAAACGAGGTATTGGGATACCGACGATCAAGTCTCGGGCATGTAACGTTCCGATTGACAAAGGGAATTGTATACGGGGTTGTTTGAATCCTCGACATCATGGTTCATCCGATGAGATCATCGAGGAGCATGTTGGAGCCAACATGGGTATCCAGATCCCGCTGTTGGTTATTAACCGGAGAGGCGTCTCGGTCATGTCTGCATGTCTCCCGAACCCGTAGGGTCTACACACTTAAGGTTCGGTGACGCTAGGGTTGTAGAGATATGAGTATGCAGTAAACCGAAAGTTATTCGGAGTCCTGGATGAGATCCCGGACATCACGAGGAGTTCCGAAATGGTCCGAAGGTAAAGAATTATATATAGGAAGTCGAGTTTCGGCCATCGGGAAAGTTTCGGGGGTCACCGGTATTGTACCGGGACCACCGGAAGGGTCCCGGGGGTCCACCGGGTGGGGCCACCTATCCCGGAGGGCCCCATGGGCTGAAGTGGGAGGGGAACCAGCCCCTGGTAGGCTGTTGCGCCCCCCCCCTTGCCCCCCCTACGCCTAGGGTTGGAAAACCTAGGGGTGGGGGCGCTTCCACTTTCCTTGGGGGGCAAGCC
>NC_041385.1:752322984-752350334 GCF_002162155.2 Triticum dicoccoides
TGGGGACCCTATATAAAGAGGGGGAGGGAGGGCAGCCGCACCCATGCACTTGGCGCCTCCCTTCCCCCTTGCTACACCTCTCCCTCTCGCAAACACTTGGCGAAGCCCTGCCGGGATCCCTGCTGCATCCACCACCACGCCGTCGTGCTGCTGGATCTCCATCAACCTCTCCTATCCCCTTGCTGGATCAAGAAGGAGGAGACGTCTTCCCCAACCGTACGTGTGTTGAACGCGGAGGTGCTGTCCGTTCAGCACTAGGATCATCGGTGATTTGGATCACGACGAGTACGACTCCCTCAACCCCGTTCTCTTGAACGCTTCCGCTCGATCTACAAGGGTATGTAGATGCACTCCTCTCTCTCGTTGCTAGATGAACTCATAGATTGATCTTGGTGAAACCGTAGGAATTTTTTTATTTTCTGCAACGTTCCCTAACAAGCCACTTATGGATTGCCTACCAAAGATGGCAATACCTAGATCTATCCTTGCTTTTATGCCTAGCTAGGGGCGTTAAACGATAACGCTTGTTGGGAGGCAACTCAATTTTATTTATTTTTTTGTTTTTGCTTCTGTTTAGGAATAAATAATCCATCTAGCCTCTGTTTGGATGTGGTTTTATGTTTTAACTAGATTATTAAAGGCGCGCGTTGTCGCGCCCGTCCATTTTTACTATGGAGTGATAGGGATTATATAAATATCGTGAAGCATGATTACTACCAAGATTCAAGCCACGTAGTAACTTCATTGCTTCTACAATTTCAATGAATCCTTACATATTATAAACTATAAAAATAGACTAAAGTATGGAAATAGCAGTGGTCGTATTGAACACGCATCTTTTTGCCGCGTCTGGAAAGGCAAATCCTTTTGTTGTAACGTCCAGGAACAACTTTGGCCTAACTAACAAAAAGCGACAACTTCAGCATGCTCATATGAGCAAAGAATTCACACATCAAACTTGCAATGACTAGATACAATTGCTATATCAAGAATTATCAGTACTGTAGTGTAACAAACTTACCAACACAAGGAGCACCAAAAACTGGAATCAAAGCTAAGTCTTCTTCTTCTTACTCTCTTTAGCACAAAATTACATAAACACTAAAAACTGGTCAATGTCGAGGAAGAGAAAAAAAAACTATACTATAGTCGATAGCAGATATAGTTGAACGCAGTGTTACATGATTAAAAGAACTCGTATCCATCTAGATCTCTATATATATTTGCTAAAATTCAAACTTAATGGTCACCACAGGCAGAATTCTCCCTTCCAGATAGAAATAATTTAAAACAAATTTTCTTACAAAAGTAACCTGCAGGCAAAAACTATTAGTTTTAGAATTCAAGCATACTACAAATTGACTGTCTATTTCAGACAATCAAGTGGCAACTACCCATTGCTTTGTAAATAGTGAATTGTACAACAATTATTTTTTCTAAATTAGGAGGAACACAGTCCTTAGTATGGTGAGTATATCATCTGGATTATCGAGTTGGAGTTTGTCAACTTACTTTCATATGTGCCATAGAGTTGGTCGTTGGTAATGGAGGATGTCAGGAGTGCAGGTTACAACAATGGCGGAAATAGGATCTGTAGAACAAAAAAAAAGACAGACTAATGTGTTTAATGGAGCAATGGCAAAAAATAAAACCAAAAACTTAACCGGTAATAACAAACTACACCATATGTGTGCTCTGAATAAAAGTCAGATATCATTTTAATGTAGATAACAGCAACATGGATGCAACTATGTGTTCGAAATTTATATGCTTATAAAAAATGTATGTCAATGACTGTAAATTTTCTTTAGGTCCATGTAATCACACGAAGCGCAGATTCAGATTACAAATTAGCAAGGGAAGATCCATCTAATCTTTCAATGACAATAAAACATGGTAGCGTTTTCTGATTTTGGGCTATCACAGGATAAAGCCATGCGCTAGTTGGTGCTGCAAAGCGACATGACAGAAGAAACATTGATCACACATGTAAAAGCAGATAAATAAATCAGCAATCTATTATCAAAAAATCTATTTGGAAGCATGAGAAATTTCTGTTCTTTGGGCTTCACAAAAAGGAGCTAAAAGGAAGATCATTGAGCAATATCCCTAAGAATAGAAAGAGCTGCCACGACCTTGTTATGTTTATGAATTTTTTCTGTCAGGTGGTGATGCAGGGTAGTAATAAAAACAAATTCATATACTGAAAGAGCGAACCTCTAGTCTAAACAGTAACTCTGTCATAGCCAGAATCTCTCATTTCTATTTACAATTTATTTGTCAGGCACGATAAACACACATGATATCAGGTCAGATAATTTGATTTGCTAAAATTGGTCTAAATCACATTCAATGTGTACATCAATAGAGGAAATTCTATTTTCAGAGCAGGCACGTGAGAGAGGTTCTGTCCAATAATATTCTCGTGGATGAATGCAAACAAGAAGGCATGACAGAATAATTGATCATGATAAAAAAGAGAGCAGTACCTAGAGGTCTTTTGGTTGCACAATGACACGTCAAGTTGTCCGACTATTAAGTTATCATCGTGGAATTGCTCAGCTGGATCCTGTAACATAGCTCGCCATCAGTTAAGCAACTTACCTTTCATGCCAGCACAATGTCAATAGAAAGTATATGTTAGTTGAGAGGGTTAAATACACACCTTCGCAATAAGTACTGACCAATATGAATAATGACATTGTTCACAACCTACCAAAAGATGACACGTTTCTTCAGTTAATTGGGATATCCACCTAATAAATAAAGCAGACATATGTGCTGGTTATTAATAAAAAAACATCATTCCACATGTTCAAAGAACTTTATGACAGTTATGAGGACTTTACATTATTAAAATACCAGCTATCTCAAAATAAAATGTACAACCAAACAGCGATTCATTGTAACTATAGGACACCTTCACACGAGAGCAGCGTTAGAGTGGACGAGCTCGCCTGCTCCTCTTATATGTACCAATGGAAGAAAGGCACATGAGGACAGCAATAAAGGCCGATGAAAATAGTGGCTTGAGGGAACAGGACACATGCAGCTGTGGGCCCATGTGTTTGGGCAGACAGACTGAATCATTGCCGTCACCGTAAGTTGCCGTGTACGTTTGGTACAGCACTGCAAGATGAAGATTGGCATTATTAACTCGTTATTAATCCAGACAAAAAACTCATTATTTGATGCAAATATTGTGCCGTCATGCTACTAGTACTGCTAGTATCCCAAGCAACGAGCTCATATACATATCGACTCCGCTGTGGCAGGAACTGAACTTCCCATGTGTTTTCTGTTTTTGAAAATTCATTTCACAAGATCAATATTTCTTAATTTCCCATGTCACAAAAACAAATGTACCTACATTTTCTTAGGCACACGCAAATAAAAACCAAGAAATCTCGTTGTATACATGTTATGTACAAAAAAAAAAAAGAATTGCCATTATCCATGTAAAAAACTACTCCCTTTGTAAAGAAATATAAGATCATCTAGATCACTATATGATTGATCTAAACGATTTTATATTCTTTTATGGAGGGAGTATATAAAAAGTGGACATAAATAAATCACAGAGCAAATTTGCTATCGCAAAAGATAGGTGTCAATAAATTTGCCACGGTGTGTTTGAAAATTTGTCATGGTAAGCTCAATAAAAATGATGTGGATAAGAAATTTGTCATGTGTAGGGAAGTGTAAGAAAATTCGAACAAGTGACATGGCAAAGTTTTTATGAAAATGTCATGCACGTGTCACTAGATTATTATTTTTTCTTAAATTTGCCATGTTGCAAATGAGTGTGGCGATAAGCTGGACGAGTGCGTCTACTCATGTTATCTAGTCCAGTGGTACAACTTGGGATGCGAGTGGTATTTCGGCGATATGCTACGTGGTGGGTCCATCACCAGCGATACTAATAGTTTATATTTACCCGTGTTGCTCGCACATAGGACGCTTTAATATTGGCGTCGACGTATATGCCAACGTGAATCCCGTCACTAGCGTGCTCAAGCAAGGACGAGCGCTCCTATGAATATTCGGATGGGTTTCCCATTATAGTATGAAACCTGCTTATATTTTTTGCGACCACATAGTTCTATAGTGCCATAATTTTCTCTCAATTATAATGTTTTTTTTCTTTGGTAAATTAGAAAGTAGGACATCACAAGTATGTTCATGCCAATCAAAAATTTATATAGTTCGAAATTTCATTTCATGATGAATTTGTAAATAGAATACATGTTTACGAAGTCAAATTAACTAAAAAATGTGTGCCCTACTTATAGACCAAACCAGAAAGAGTATCTCCGAACAATAACCAAAACTAATAATGTACGGGTTCTGCTCAATTGCAATTGTGATTACCCAAGAATTAATTAAGTTGCGCTATTGAACGGGCATCGTGGACATACATGGCATGGACGTGTGTCTAGATTAGAACATGCAAAAATCTTCTCTCTTTAAAAATCGATGGACGTGTACTATCCAGCCTTCGACGGCGGAGAATAAGCACCAGGTTCCAGGAATGAGTCAGTGGTACACGTTGGTACAGGACGTCAACGAACAAACGTGGGCTGTTACTGTGGGTCCGCCTGTCACCTATTTGGGCCAAGTACTTCACTTTTCACACAATCAATGCCCTGACAATACCTGCTGCGCTTCATATCCCAAGGCAAATTAGGCGCCTCGCGATTTCATGACCAGGCGAGCCCGTCCACTCTTACGAATATTCGACCTTCACACTGAATAGAAAAGATGGTTAGTGAACTAACCTTGAGAGCACCTTTGGCAGCGCAATCAGATCCTGCATTTCTTAATTCTCATGTCTCATACATTCCTAAATTAAACGATCCAAATATTGAAAACTAAACAGTCCCCATGGATATTGAGCCAACTCTATCTCTTTTGAGAAACTTGACTGAACACTGCAGATACAGTTACAATACATCATTTCTCTTTAATTTATTTCGGCAAAATTTTGGAACTGTCATTTTACTAATTTTATTATTCCGTTAGTACATCAATTCATTTCACTTCATTCTTAGTAGATGTACACTCCTTGCAGATTGCCATATCCATCGGTATAGAAACTGGCATCGATAAATCAACAGCTTGTAGTTAGCAAGAGAGAGAAAGAGCATTGGAATGGAGAGGGGCCGGGGAGCAAAATCACTGAACAGAGACAGGGGAGAGGGGTGATAGAAGAGGAGTAGAAGCGGATTACCTACAAAGTTGCAGGGTTGTCGCACAGAATAAGGCAACGCGGACTGTGCGCCGCTACTTTTGTCTAAACATCAAGCGCCGATGCCGATCACCAATCCATGGTCATGCCATTAGTTGGACATGCCACCATCCCAATTAACCACGCGCGACACGAATGGTGAAGGGGGAGCATCGGGGCCAATCAAGACGAGGGAACGCTGCCACAGCATCAACCCGCGTACCGGGGAGGAAGAAGGCCAGCTCGATGGGTAAGGGTGGGACGAGTCGCGCACCATCGTCGCCAGAGATCGCATGTCGCCATGGATACTAGGAGTTGTCCCTTTCACCCAACAGCTACCGATGATGTTGTCGCGGTCGGCGTGGCGCGGACGGAGAGGAGGCGGGCACGCGGTCCTTGGCGAGGAGGTTGTGCAGGCCGGAGTTGGACGGCGGCGATGGCTCCGTGGCGCGGGGAGGGGGGCTTGCTGGTAGGGTTCAGGCACAGATCTGCTGCTTCGAGGGACGGGGGAGTCGGAGAGAACGGGATGCGCCTCAGAAGAGAGACGAGAGGTTGGGGACGGGGAGGGGAGCGCCGCCACACAAGGTAGCCGCTGCCTCTCCGGGACCGGAGGAGGAGGGACGTGGTGAGCTGACATTCATGTAGGTACAAAGGCCCACTAAATTGCAGTCAGGCCCAAACAATTAGAGGAGTCCAATTCGGTTACCGGAGTAGCGTCCCCATAGGACAGCCGGCCCATTTGCTAGGAGACGCAGCAGACGCTACACTAATGGAGATCAGACGGCCAGAAATTGCTACAATCACGAAAATGAATGGCTCTGGATGCTGATGGCCTGAGAGTGCAGGGATTAGGCTCGATTATACTGTTCTTAATTAGTGTTTGTGCCAAGTAGAACCTATAGGATAACCTATGATGATAGTTGATTTGATTCTGCTGAAAAACAGAAACTTTGCACGCACGAATATAATTTTGTTAAATCACAGGAATGTGCTTTTGCATTGATTCTTTTTGCTGTTGTTCAATAGACAAATTTTCCGGGACTTCCTATTTTGGTAGAAGTTTTATAGTTCCAGAAGTTTGCGTTAGTTACAGATTGCTACAGACTGTTCTGTTTTTGACAGATTCTGTTTTGTGTGTGTTGTTTGCTTATTTTGATGAACCTATGGCTAGTAAAATAGTTTATAATCCATAGAGAAGTTGGAATACAGTAGGTTTAACACCAATATAAATAAAGAATGAGTTCATTACAGTACTTTGAAGTAGTCTTTTGTTTTCTTTCACTAACGGAGCTCACGAGATTTCTATTGAGTTTTGTGTTGTGAAGTTTTCAAGTTTTGGGTGAATTCTTTTGATGGATTATGGAACAAGGAGTGGCAAGAGACTAAGCTTGCGGATGCCCATGGCACCCCCAAGATAGTCCAAGGACACCAAAAAGTCAAAGCTTGGGGATGCCCCGGAAGGCATCCCCTCTTTCTTGTACTTCCATCGGTAATTTACTTGGAGCTATATTTTTATTCACCACATGTTATGTGTTTTGCTTGGAGCGTCTTGTATCATTTGCGTCTTTGCTTGTTAGTTTACCACAATCATCCTTGCTGTACACACCTTTTGAGAGCGCCATACATGAATTGGAATTTGCTAGAATACTCTATGTGCTTCACTTATATCTTTTGAGCTTGATAGTTTTGCTCATAGTGCTTCACTTATATATTTTGAGCGTGATAATTTTTGCTCTAGTACTTCACTTAGATCTTTTAGAGCACGGTGGTGGATTTGTTTTAAAGAAACTATTGATCTCTCATGCTTCACTTAGATTATTTTGAGAGTCATTATTAGCATGCTAATTTGCTTAATATTAATATACTTGGTGTTCAAGATATGTGAAACTTTCTTTTGAGTGAATTGAATACTAAGATAAGTTTGATGCTTGATAATTGTTTTGAGATATGGAGGTGATAATATCAAAGTCGTGCTAGTTGAGTAATTGTGAATTTGAGAAAATGCTTGTGTTAAAGTTTGCAAGTCCCGTAGCATGCACGTATGGTTAAAGTTGTGTAACAAATTTAAAACATGAAGTGTACCTGGCTTGTGCATCCTTATGAGTGGCGGTCGGGGACGAGCAATGGTCTTTTCCTACGAATCTATCCCCCTAGGAGCATGTGCGTAGTACTTGATTTTTGATGACTTCTAAATTTTTGCAATAAGTATATGAGTTCTTTTGACTAATGTTGAGTCCATGGATTATACGCACTCTCACCTTTCCGCCTTTGCTAGCCTCTTCGGTACTGTGCATTTCCCTTTCTCATCTTGAGAGTTGGTGCAAACTTCGCCGGTGCATCCAAAACCCGTGATACGATACGCTCTATCACACATAGACCTCCTTATATCTTCCTCAAAACAGCCACCATACCTACCTATTATGGCATTTTCATAGCCATTCCGAGATATATTGCCATGCAACTTCCATCATCATCATCATGACATACATTACTTTTGTCATATTGCCATTGCATGATCATGTAGTTGACATCGTATTTGTGGCAAAGCCACCATGCATTATTTTCCATACATGTCACTCTTGATTCATTGCACCATCCCGGTACACCGCCGGAGGCATTCATATAGAGTCATATCTTGGTCTAAGTTTTAAGTTGTAATCCTTATGTTGTAATCAATTGAAGTGTAATGATCATTATTATTAGAGCATTGCCCAAAAAAAAGAGAAAGGCCAAAAAAAGGGGAAGGCCCAAAAAAAAGAGAAAATAAAAAGGGCAATGCTACTATCTCTTTTTCCACACTTGTGCTTCAAAGTAGCACCTTGTTCTTCATGTAGTCTCATATATTGTGCTTCAAAGTAGCACCTTGTTCTTCATGTAGTGAGTCTCATATATTGTGCTTCAAAGTAGCACCTTATTCTTCATGTAGTGAGTCTCATATATTGTGCTTCAAAGTAGCACCTTGTTCTTCATGTAGTGAGTCTCATAAGTTGTCTTTTTATACTAGTGAGAATTTTTCATTATAAAACTTGGCTTGTATATTCCTACAATGGGCTTCCTCAAATGCCCTAGGTCTTCATGAGCAAGCAAGTTGGATGCACACCCACTAGTTTTATTTTGTTGAGCATTCATAGCTCTAGTGCATCTGTTGCATGGCAATCCCTACTCCTCATGTTGACATCAATTAATGGGCATCTCCATAGCCCGTTGATTATCCTCGTCAATGTGAGACTTTCTACTTTTTTGTCTTCTCCACACAATCCCCATCATCATATACTATTCCACCCATAGTGCTATATCCATGGCTCACGCTCATGTATTGCGTGAAGGTTGAAAAAGTTTGAGATAATTTAAGTATGAAACAATTCCTTGACATGTCATTGGGGGTATAGAAGTTGGGAACATCTTTGTGTGACGAAAATGAAGCATAGCCTAACTATATGATTTTGTAGGGATGAACTTTCTTTTGCCATGCTATTTTGAAAAGACACTGTTGCTTTGATTAGTATGCTTGAAGTATTATTATTTTTTATGTCAATATGAACTTTTGTCTTGAATCTTTTGAATCTGAATATTCATGCCACAATTAAGAAGATTTACATTGAAATTATGCCAAAGTATCACTCCGCATAAAAATTCTTTTTTATCATTTACCTACTCGAGGACGGGCAGGAATTAAGCTTGGGGATGCCTGATACGTCTCCAACGTATCTATAATTTTTGATTGCTCCATGCTACTTTATCTACTGTTTTGGACTATAATGGGCTTTATTTTCCACTTTTATATTATTTTTGGGACTAACCTATTAACTGGAGGCCCAGCACAGAATTGCTGTTTTTTGCCTATTTCAATGTTTCGAAGAAACAGAATATCAAACGGAGTCCAAACGGAATGAAATCTTCGGGAACGCGATTTTCTCACCAAACGTGATCCAGGAGACTTGGACCCTGCTCCAAGGAACAACCGAGGAGGTCACGAGGGTGGGGGCGCCCCCCCCCTAGGGCGCGTCCCCTACCTCGTGGGCCCCCTGTTGCTCCACCGACGTACTCCTTCCTCCTATATATACCTATGTATCCCCAAATGATCAGACACGGAGCCAAAAACCTAATTCCACCGTCGCAACTTTCTGTATCCACGAGATCCCATCTTGGGGCCTGTTCCGGAGCTCCGCCGGAGGGGGCATCTACCACGGAGGGCTTCTACATCAACACCATAGCCTCTCCGATGAAGTGTGAGTAGTTTACTTCAGATCTTCGGGTCCATAGCTAGTAGCTAGATGGCTTCTTCTCTCTTTTTGGATCTCAATACAATGTTCTCTCCCTCTCTTGTGGAGATCTATTCGATGTAATCTTCTTTTTGCGGTGTGTTTGTTGAGACCGATGATTTGTGGGTTTATGATCCAGCTTATCTATAAATAATATTTGAATCTTCTCTGAATTATTTTATGTATGATTGAGTTATCTTTGCAAGTCTCTTCGAATTATCCATTTGGTTTGGCCAACTAGATTGGTAGTTCTTGCAATGGGAGAAGTGTTTAGCTTTGGGTTCAATCTTGCGGTGTCCTTTCCTAGTAACAGCAGGGGCAGCAAGGCACGTATTGTATTGTTGCCATCAAGGATAACAAGATTTGTTTTTTTTATCATATTGCATGAATTTATCCCTCTACATCATGTCATCTTGTTTAAGGCGTTACTCTGTTTTTAACTTAATACTCTAGATGCATGCTAGATAGCGATCGATGAGTGGAGTAATAGTAGTAGATGCAGAATCGTTTTGATCTACTTGTCTCGGACGTGATGCCTATATACATTATCATACCTAGATATACTCATAACTATGCTCAATTCTGTCAATTGCTCAACAGTAATTTGTTCACCCACCGTAGAATACTTATGCTTTTGAGAGAAGCCACTAGTGAAACCTACGGCCCCCGGGTCTATTCTCATCATATCAATCTCCATCACTTTATTATTTGCTTTATTTTTACTTTGCCTTTTACTTTTCACTTTGTATCTCTATATCAAAAATACCAAAAATATTATTTATCATCTCTATCAGGTCTCACCCTCGTAAGTGACCGTGAAGGGATTGACAACCCCTAATCGCGTTGGTTGCGAGTAGCTATCATTTTGTGTAGGTACGAGGGACTTGTGCGTGGTCTCCTACTGGATTGATACCTTGGTTCTCAAAAACTGAGGGAAATACTTACGCTACTTTACTGCATCATCCTCTCCTCTTCGGAGAAATCCAACGCAGTGCTCAAGAGGTAGCATTTATATATCTCCTGATGGTACTATTTTTGAAGCCTCATGTCGCTTAGAATATTTTTATGCACGATTAATCAAAGCCGAATATGCATCGTTATTCGGATTAAATCTTTTACTTGCTATAGGTGCTATACATATGGAGGCTTTCGGTGATTCGTTATGAGTTGTGCAACAAATATCCAAGGGTTATCAATGTTTTGACGAATCACTTATAGTTTGTATTGTGGTATGTCTAGATGCAAAATTTACCTTGAGTTGCTTTAAAATTGTTCATATATTTAGACATGACAATTTGAAAGAGTTGGCCCAACAAGCAGTTTGAAAGAGGGTGGAATCCCATCACTGTCCAGCAAGCCTAAGAAGGAATTACTCACTCCCAGCGGTGAGCATCATGAAATTGGCGGTGAAGGAAAGTTGATGATGACGACGACGATAGATTCCACCCTCCGGAGCCCCGAACGAACTCCAAATCAGCCTTCCCGATGAAGAACGGGAGGTGGCGGCGGCTCCGTATTGTAAAACGCCATGAATCCTTCTCTTTGATTATTTTTCTAGGGAAATAGGTATATATGGAGTTGGAGTTAGGGTTGCCAGAGGTCCAGGGGCCCCACAAGCTCACAGGGCATGCCCGGGGGGGAGGGGGAGGGGGGCGCCCCTTGAGCTTGTGGCTCCTGGGTGGCCCCCCTCTGGATATTTTCCGCTAGTATTTTTTATATATTCCACAAATATTCTCCATAAATTTTCAGGTCAATCTGAGAACTTTGTTTTTGCATAAAAACAACACCATGGTAATTCGGCTAAAAATAGCGTCAGCTCGGGTTAGTTTCATTCAAATAATGCAAATTAGAGTGTAAAATAAGAGTAAAAGTGTTTGGAAAAGTAGATACAATGCAGACATATCAACGCTCGATTGTTTGGCTCGTGCTTGTTAGTTAATGAACCAAGCTGAACAATGTTTTTTGCTCGTTAAGATTAACGAGCTTAACGATCAAGCAAACCAGTTTCGTGACCTAACTCGTTTAGCTTGATAATTTCCAATAGTTTGACTTGAGCCTAACCTAGTTCAGCCCACTAATAGTTAGCCCAGCCTAGGGGCCCAGCGCCCACCCCACTTTGTCCCACACTTATCCTAGACCTAGGAGCCACCAGGAGACCTAGAGTCAACCACGACTCGTCTCCCGAGCCAGCCTCCAGGAACCAAACGAAGCGAGGGTGGTACGGCGGTGGCCCTCTGCTCTAGTACGACGGCGGTCGTCGACCTTCCGACGTCCAGACCCCTGGTTTCCCCGCCCCCGTTCACCTCTCACCTCCGACATCTCCATTCCCCTAGTCCCGACCTTTTTAAAATTCAAATGATGCAAAGGTGCACCAACCAGTAGATGGTGCACCAGACTTGTGTGTTGTTGCTGCTGCGTACTAGTGTTGTTAGTTGTTACTATTTGAATGTAATTGTTTAATTTATGCCATTGTGAATTTTTGATGGAATCATGGAATTCTTCTATGTACTGTGTTGTTTATTACTTTAATGTCCTTGCTTAATTTATGTCATTGTGAATTTTTGATGGGATCATGGAATTTTTTTGTGTAATATATGCCATTGTGAATTTTTATGGGAACATGGTATTCTTCTATGTTCTTTATTACCTTAACGAGCACTCATGAATGCTCGTGAGCATAAAGAGCTCATAACGAACCCAGCCGAACGGAGGTTTTAGTTCGTTAATATTAATGAACTTACTGATAACGAGCTTAATGATAACGAGCCAAATGAGCCGAGCAACTCGTTAATCCAGCCTTATTTTTTGTTGGAATTGTGTCGAATATTTTGTACAAGGTAGATTACAGTTGGACTTGAATTCAAACTATGTGTAGACATGGTAGGAGTCGTGTCTTAATATAACGCATGTATCCTAGGCTTCTTATATGATGTGGGAGATGGACACACAATGTAACATATGACAGCATAACAAGCACAAGCACGCAGGGAGAGCCGGTGGCGTGTGCCGGCGCCCGGACGACCTTGGTGAGGTAATATAGCGATGTCATAGTGATGAGCGTCCATAACCAATGTAACCATATCGGTGAACCTCGTTGACAAATCTTAGTGTCATGCTTGTGTGAGCCTAACTCGTCCAAATCGACGAACGTGCCTTAGATTATGCTTAACGGAATTTAATACCTATGTCCAAGGAGCATACGTCGTTGTCCGTGAGCCTAACTCGCCGTCACAAATGCTCACTATGAGTCTATGATAACGATTCACGATAACCTGTAACCACAGTAAGTCATGGAAACCCAGTCTCATGTCTACGTCGAAAGGGTCGATGCAAGATCCTATTGACGAGCCCATCGTGCCACTCTGAATCTAGGCGGAATTATCATGGTTCATGGCTCTTCCACACAACCCGACATAGTGAACCCGAGGAAACCAACCCGCACATCCGAAGGTTGAGATGGGGCGGTGATACTTAAGGACAATTCCAACACGTCGACGCGAACCGATATGTATTTGGCTTTGTTTCTGTCGGTTAGCGTCGATTGTAAGTGCTTTGTCTATCCTTGTCCGGCTGACCCATTTAATCCGTTTGGCTGGATTTTTTCCAACAAACATATTTATGCAAATGAAGCTAAAATTCATGTCGGCATCATATGCCAACATACAAAACAAACGCCTCTGGGCCATAGTTCATGTTGGTAGACGTGCCAGCAGACAACATACATGCCAACATACAAAAAATCGCCTCTCGATCATAGTTCATGCAACATACAAAGAATCGCCTCTTGAACCAAACACTTTCTCTTGGGGACACCTTGCTCAAGTCGACCATCATGATCTCCACTTACTTGAAGATTAGCGCGAGATTCACCTCATTTGCTTTTGTTCGGGCATAGCTCTCCTCCATCTCGAGCTTTTTCTTCTATATGGCAAAGTAGGTTTTCATTTGCTCCTCTTTCTCCTAGCACTTCCTCTCCTCCCTCGCTTCCTTTTGGGTCACGAAACCCTCCAAAGTTTCTTGCAAGGCGAGTGTCAAAGCACCACACTTGTCATCCAACTTGGAGTTGGTCTTCCCCCTCGATCGTTTCTCACCTTCACTGGGCTCAATGACTGCCGAGGGCCCCTACCCTTTCTTTTGGGCAGCATATTGCCCCTTAAACTTTGGGCACTCACAAATCATCGTCCAACAATGGGTCAAGGTGAGTGGCTTGTTCCCATTTTGGACCTTCAAGGTTTCCAAAAATTGGAACGCCTATAAATGAAGATGAAAGCAATATACATTCATACGCAATGGAGATGAAAGAACAACCAACAAGTTACATACGTATGAACAAGGGGGAGGAATTGTATACCATGTCTTTGTTGCCTAGGCCACTCACGGGACGGCCGGTGATATTCTCAAGGGTGGCACAAAACTTGTTGCGCTCTTATTGGATGGAGGCCCATCTCTTTTGGATTGACACGTCGCCACAATCACTCTCAAACTTGTAAGGCTCAAACTTCCCATGTTCATGGAAGAATGTATGGACCGTATTCCAAAACTTTGATCCATTTTGCTCGGCATCGGTCTTGAGGGTGGCGTAGGGTACGATCCCGACGAGACTCAAATCCAAGACAAGGGTCCCCATTTTAGTACTCCGGGTCGTCCGTTGTCGGGGTCGGCATATCAACAAACAACTTGCGGGCATCGGGATAGTTGCCCGTTGGGATGGCCCACGGGAGTTTCCTTTGCGTCCCGGTGGACTTGCCAGCAACAAGGGTGGCATTGAGATCAAGGGGAGGCACCACCAGGACATCGACAAGAAGTTCCGAGGTGACGTGGGGAAGTGGGACACGAGCAGATCATGTACGGGGCAGAACCCGTACATCGGCGGCAGCATTGACATGTGTGGCGACTCGGGAAGCCTATGTGGACACGTTGCGGACGAGCCCATGCTGGCCACGACAGCGCCGACGACGAGAATGGATGGCTCATGGTACCCTAGCATGATGAGGGCATGTTGCACGGCCTTGGCCCCGAGGGTGTCATTCTTCGCAGCGGTGGCCTGGGCGGCAACAGAGGCAACTTTTTTTCTCTCCGCCTCCTTCTTCCTCCGAGCACCCCTCTTTGCTGACTCCACGACCCTATCCTTGTCGGTGAACTGCTTCTTTGGCTTCTTCGGGCCCACGGCGCGTTTGGCCAGCATGGGGACAGGGGGGCCGAGAAGGGGACGTTGGTGGGGTTTGACGTGTCGGCCATGTCGGGGAGGCGTGGGAGGGTTGAGGAAAGAGTGGAGCGTTGGTAGGCCATAGACTGGTGGGCCAGGGGAGGATATGGGGAGGATGCCGCTGGCGCCCGCTGCGTGCCCATGTAGACGCAAACCCCGCCAAATTTTGGTCAAAAATAGGTCCAAACGGGCATCCCTTTATTTGCGTCAGCGCGTAGGCCGCATTTTGTCCGCTTAGATCCTTTGGACATGGGAGGATGAAATAATTCCGCGCGTTGGAGTTGCCCTAATTTACCATGTAGTCGTCTCCATCATCCATATGAACGACACGATAGGAGGACATAAAAAACGAAACAAATTTTAACTAAAGTTCCATACAAGCACGAAGATCCATGGTCTCCCCAGCCGCGAGGCGTCAAACCGTGTGCTTGAGGTGAGGGAGACCAACCAAATCAGCCGATGAGGACAAGGACCGGTGGTGGCTAGACTTTTCTCTTTATTGTCACTTCAAACTTAGTTCAAGTGGGTTCGGTTGAAAGTTTAAATTATCTGTGTGAGGAGCATTTGCTACTACCTCTGCTGTCAAATTATCGAGGACATAAATGTGCATGGAGGAAATGATTTTTTTTGCATCATAATATATGTCTCATTTATATCATAAAGATTAAAATACAAGTCAGATAAAGACCGACATGACGAAACTAAAAAGACAACAGAACGTCTCTGAGCTTGACACCAACACCCGTCATCTGCCTCCGCCACCACCATAGCAGCTACCGTAATAAAAAATGACGGATCACCTTCTCATCGAGCTCGATGCGGTTCCATCGCTTATATGCAACTTTGCGGACCTCCAAGCTGGCTCGCCAAAGATGAAACCATTACCGTTGAATGAATCAGACCTGGGCAACACCACGGACACGCCATCGAACCGAAAAAAATGACGGATCACCTTTTCACCCGAGCTCGATGTGGCTCCATTGCTTATATGCAGCTTCGCGGACCTTCAAGGTGGCTCACCAAAGACGAAACCATTACCGTTGAACAAATCAGACCAGGGCAACACCCGGACACGCCATTGAACTCCAGATCTGGCACCCCCACGTGACTAAGACGCCGGAGGAGGAAACCATACCTGCCATCCACGAACTACACGCCCAGCACATGTTTCGTCTTCCAGATGTCAATGATACAGACCACAATTTGCATCTGCTCCTCAATTACCTCCCAAGCTCCACGCCGACATTGGAGCAAACGCCGTCGCAATGACAGAGCCCAAGGACACATGTCCACCACAAGGATGCCGCCGCTGCCACAATATCCCTGCTTGAACAGGCTGGTTCCCAGATCCTTCACCGATAATAGAGACGATTGCCTCATCGGAGCAGAATTCGGAGCTTCTTTATCAGCATCGTCGTCGCCGCCGCCGAAGCCAAGACATCGAACGATCCAAAACCCTAAGCTTCTTGGGCCCTAAAATCTAAAAGCTAAAATGATCCACACGCGCAGGATCCGACGACCCCCCTCACAACCGATGACCAAAATGTCGCCGATGAAGGAGAGACGCCGGAAGACTGCGCGGGAAGGAACGGTTCTCATGGTGGCGGCAGTTAGGTTTCTCTACAGGAGGAAAACCCGTTCATTTGCTTTATATATAGTTACCATTGGAGGAAATGAATTCAATCCTTGTGGAATCACCTGTCAAGCGTCAATAATCCAATTATATATTTTATATACGTATGTAGAGATATATTTATGGTATATATAAATGTACATCGCCGCGAGCTCAATCAATCATCAAATCAGAAGGAAAACTGCGAATCAACCTATGGTTGAGACGGTTAGATGGAAGTGGTATCCCCAACTCATCAGGGTTCAAATCCTGGTGCTCGCATTATTCCTGAATTTATTTTAGGATTTCCAGCGATACGCTTTCAGTGGGAGAAGATGTTACCATCGACGACGAGACGCCTACGGTTGCTTCGTAAATCTCAATATGATATGCCGATCTCTCGGAGGTGCTCATAGGGGTAGGGTATGCGTGTGTGCGTTCATAGGGGTGAGTGTATGCACGTGTACATGAGCGCCTGTGTCTGTACTGATGCTAAAAAAAATCAAAAGGAAAACTCGGTCTCCCCCTCTTCTCCCCCACCCCCACGGCCCCACCCTCTCCCTCTATTCCCGCTTTTGCCAATTCCATAAAGCGGGCAGGCTGAAAGGAGCCACGCTTTCTTTCGTCGCTTTTCCGTACAGCTCAACCGCGATCCGCGACGAACCCCTGCCGCGGAGCGGTTAGGTTTAGCTTCTGCGGAGCGATGAGCGGTGGCGGCGGTCGATGGGGCCGCGCCGGAGGCGGCGACTATCTCGGCTTCATCGCGAGGAAGCTCATAGGATTATATGGCAGAGGTGGCCAGCGCACGGTCACCCCACATAGGGCAACCTATGTTAAACTGTATAGATAAACCAATATGGTTAGTATTTAGGTTGTAGTTATCTTGTATAACAACCTGTACTTATCTCTTTGTAAACCCTAGCGGCAGCTCCTAGAGGCGCCCTATATAATGCTATCGAGACCACCGGCCTAGGTGTGTCGATCCAATCTATTTCCTCTTGTTTCACATGGTATCAGAGCCCCTTCGTTTTTGGGACGAGGTGTATCTATCCGCATGTTACCTTATCAACCGATTATCCATGGTCGACTACTTCGCCAAGATCCGCTCCAACGCCGATCAGCTCGCTGTTGCGGGCCGCCCCATGCGAGAGGAGGACATCATCACTGCCTTCATCACCGGCCTCGACAGCGACTATGAGCCACTCATCACGGCCATCACCACCCGCATCGATGTCATGACGTTGGGCGAACTCTACTCCCATGCCATCTCCTTCGAGCGCCGCCGTGAGTATCACGCGGCCCGCCTTCAACTTCACACAGGCGGCTCCTCTGTCAACTACGTCGCCCGCGACAGCAACGGCAACTCCAACAACCGCGGCAAGGGAAACTACCGCGGCAAGGGTCGCGGCAACTCCGGTGACCGCGGTGACTACAACAACAACCGCGGTGGCTACCGTGGCGATCGTGGTGGTGGCGGCAATCACCAAAACGCGAACGGCAACCGCGGCGGTGGTGATTGCGGTGACCACGGTGGTGGCAGTGATGCACGCCTGCAGTGCCAACTCTGCCAGGGCCCTGGGCACTATGCTTGGGAGTGTGCTCAACGCTACAACCATGCCTTCCAGCCTCAGCACTCCAAGATGGCGGGCCTAGCAGCTGCATCACCACCGTCCATCCTCGGTGATCCTACCTGGTTCACCGACACGGGGTCCACCGATCACATCACGTCGGCTCTGGACCGCCTCACCGTGAGGGAGAAATATCCTGGACAGGACCGCATCCACACTGCCGACGGATCAGGTTTGCACATAGCTCATCGTGGTCATGCTCTCCTTCCTACTCCCTCTGCCAATCTCAAACTTCGCAACATACTACATGTCCCCAATGCCGATAAGAATCTCCTTTCTGTTAATCGCCTTGCCACTGATAATCATGCTTATCTAAAATATCATCCTACTCATTTTCTTATGAAGGATTTGACAACCAAGCGGGTTCTTCTTCAAGGCAGATGTGAAAATGGGCTCTATACCATTCGGCCCTCACGTTCTCATGTCCTGTCCTCAGTTAGCCTCTCTACTGAGGATTGGCATGCTAGGCTCGGCCATCCATCCACACAAGTTGTTCAACACGTTTTGGCGTCCAATAAATTAGCATCGTCGAGTCGGGCTTTGACCCATGTGTGTAATGCTTGTCAACAAGGCAAAGCACATCAGCTACCCTTTCCTAGATCCTCGAGTGTGTCTTTGTTTCCTTTGCAACTTATTTTTTTCAGATGTGTGGAGACCTGCCAAAACCTCTTCTGGTGGGTTCCAATACTATGTGTCATTCATTGATGATTATAGTATATTTGTGTGGATTTATCTTCTTAAATGAAAGTGTGATGTGTTTGATGTCTTTCGTGATTTTCTCGCCCATGTTGAACGCCTTCTTTCTCGTAAAATCCTGTGTGTTCAATCCGACTGGGGTGGGGGATACGAAAAACTTAGCAACACATTTTTTTCGTCAACTTGGCATTGCCCATCACGTTTCTTGTCCACACACACATCAACAGAATGGCTCAGCCGAAAGGAAGCACCGTCACATTGTTGACATGGGTCTCTCCTTGTTATCACATGCGTCCATGCCCCTTCGTTTTTGGGACGAGGCGTATCTATCCGCATGTTACCTTATCAACCGATTACCCAGCCGTGTCATTGGCAATATGAGCCCCATGGAAAAATTGTTTTCCACCAAGCCGGACTATGTCTCCCTTCGCACGTTTGGGTGTGCATGTTGGCCCAACTTGTGCCCATATGACACTCACAAACTCGCTTTAGATCTCAACAGTGTGTTTTTTTCGGGTACAGTATTCGTCACAAAGGCTACAAATGCCTTCACATACCTACAGCTCGTATATATAACTCACGCGATGTTATCTTTGATGAACAAATTTTTCCCTTTGCCAATGACCAACCCTCTCCAATCCCACCTCGTGTTGCTGAACATGCCATTATTTTATTTCCATATGACCACATGAACTATGGTGCATCTGTTTCTCGGACTAATCTGGATGCAGGTACTGTTTCGGCGCAGAAAATCCCCTCAACGGACTCCCAGGTGGATCCTGTCTCCCGATCTGCCGCCGTATCAGCCTCGGATCCTGTGTCACCTGACGACAGCGACGTGGCGGCAGCCGACCGTGGGGTGCCAGGCGACAGCGCGCCAGCCGACAGCACCGGGCCCGCATCTCCGCCGATCGCCAACCCCGTGGCTTCTGAGGAGGAGCGGACCGAGACGCCTCTCGTGTCGGCTTCTGCATGCGCGCGCCCGGCCCACGCTGTGGCGAGGCCCACCCCTGCGCGGGCTGCTGCGTTTCCTGCCTCGCCCCCGGCTGCGGTCCAGCTGGCGCCTGCGGAGCGGGCCGTTCCCGCTGACGGCGCTGGATCCGAGGAGGACCTGGTGGCTGCGCATGCTTCCTTGTCCGACACGGGATCCCAGGGGGATTCGCCTGCGCGCTCGGCTGCATGCGCCCCTCCTGGATCTTCTGTGGCTGCTGGATCCTCTGTTCCGCCTGCACATACAATGACGACGCGCACGCGTGACCACACCCGCAAACCAAAACAACGTACAGACGGTACTGTCACGTATAATCCGTGCCGTCGTGCCTTCTCGGCCCTGCGGGAGCCAGTTGATCATCGTGAAGCAGTTTCATCTCCGGAGTGGCGGCTGGCCATGCAACTTGAGCTCGATGCGTTATGACAGAATGGCACCTGGACTTTGGTTCCTCCTCCTCCTCGTGTCAACGTCATTGACTGCAACCCTAGCGCGCGCCGCCGCCCCCTGCTAGCTCTCCCCTCGCCGCCACCAGAGTAGGTCTCCGGGTAAGCCAGTGCGGCCGACGAGGACGGTGGCGGTGTGGAGAGCCACGGACGCCGAGGCGGCGGCCTCGGAAGGAGAGGCGACGGATGGCTCTCCGGCGAGCAGTGGTCGCGGATACTGCTTCGCCCCCTCAGCCGCGTGGGCGGCGTGGTGGCGGCGGTCGTTTGGTGGCTGGTCTTCGCGTGTCGTCTTCTTCTCGGCGGACGGTGCCAGATCTGCAGGGCTTCCCCCCCCCCCCTCTCATAGCACCTTCCACCCCAGTGTTGCTGGTCCTTGGCGGTCCCTGGTCATCGGATGTGGTGCGTTTGGGGTGCGGGAGTGGCGGCAGTCCGGGAGAAATCCTTGGCCGGTGTGGACCGGCCATGATGGTGACGACATCATCTGGTGCCGTGCCCCTCCCTGGAGGCTCCGTCGAGGTTCTGTTCCCCTCTCCCCCCTCTCGCCCCGGGTGAAAACCTCATCCTTTTGGATGGGGCGGCAGCGGAGCTCTTCGTCGTCACCTTCTTGGAGGTGCCGCTCTGGTGGTTCGAGAGATGCGAGGGCGTTCTGATTTGGGGATTGGGAGATCGATGGTCGCGTGGTCCAATTTGTCACATCGGTTCTGCTCTTTGGCGGGTGATTGGCCATCCCGCAGCTTCTGTGGTCATCCCCTGTTCTCGTCGTGCTAGTCTGCTTGCCGACGGGTCGGCGCCCTTTGTTCAGGGTCGGGAGTGGATAGGGTTCCATCCCTCATCTTCAGCTGCACATTGACGACAGGGTGGTCGCGGTGCCGCTCTTTGCGGGCTTGTCCTTGACCTCAATGCACTTGATGTGTCAGTTATCGTTCTGCGCTTCCTTCCTCAGCACCTTCGATCTTGACAGCTTCATCCCTTCGTGTGTGGCTCTATGCGTGTGGGCGAGGATCTTCCAAGGCGAGCTCGACTCAGCTGGGGGCGGGGCTGAGTATCTCTCATGGTTGTTCGTGGCTATCATCTAATCTGGCTCTAGGGTGAGCTTCCCCATCTTCCGACGGTACGACGTCCTTCGAGCCAGGATGAGGGGCAGGGGTCCTCTTCAGAGATGGTTTCTGGTTGGTTGGTTGCAGCTCACCACTCCTGGTGCAGATGAGGGCATTATCCCTGCCTATGATGGGTCTCATCTTGTTAGTGCTTCCGCTTCATCTATGGTGCTCATTCTGCGGTTGGGGACATCATCGACATCAAGTGAAGCTTTGTTGTCCATTATGTTGTAGTGCTTGGTGTTGTTGAGGTTTGTAAGTTGTCTAGTAGCACCATGTATCTGTTGGTAAGGTGCTATCCGATGTCACTCCTGGCCGGTTGATGGCTTTGTTAATTTAAAGCTGGGCTCTCTCTCGAGCCCTCGTTCTAAAAAAAACATCATTAATACGCAACATGCATGCAAGAAAAAATAGTGGAGGAAGTACTAGCTAGCACTAGTAGAAAAAGGACCTAATATGAGACACATTAGTGTCGGTTCAATTTTGAGCCGGCACTAATGTGTCCATTAGTGCCGGTTCCAACGGCTAGCCGGCCGTTCTCATTAGTACCGGTTTGTGGCGAACCTTTAGTACCGGTTCGTGCCACGAGCTGGTACTAAAGAGGATTGTGGCAGGGTGTTGTCAGTCTGGGGCCCGTTCAGCACCTTTAGTACCGGTTCGTGGCACGAACCGGTACTAAAGGTCGACGTACATAAACCCTTCGTCCACCCGAGCCACTCTGTTCTTCCCTTTTCCTCTCACTTCCTCTGTTCTTCCCCTCTCTTCCCCGAGCTCCTCACAAATATTGCCCAAAATTTGTCAAGATTTGAAGGCCCCCATCCATTCAAATGATCACAAAGGTTAGCAACTTTGTCCTTTCAACTCTCATTGCTAGTTAGCTCTTGCAATGCTTTGTATAGTGATTAATTTGGGAGGAATTATATTTGCTAGTATTTGATTTATATGCAATTTGAGGTCAAAAATAACACTTAGTTTGCATATGTAGGTGTGGTTTACTTAGTGCCTTCTAAATCTCCGTCGTAACCACCGTCGATCGCCCGCACCGTCCCGTCGCCGGCACCACCTTGTGGTGAGGCTCTTGTTCATGAATGTTTTACACATTACCAAATTGATTTTTGTGTGATTTGGATATATAGTTAATCGTATAATTATCTTACCCGTATGTTGTTTGTTATACATAGTGCCATGGTTTTGATATCCGTCCCCGTCGGCCCTCGTCCTTGTTATGATTCGGATGTGGTATATTCTCTTTTAAAACTAGTTGTTGCATTTCGTGGTTATGACAAATTATGCCCATCAAGTTGACATAGATATTTTTATCTAGGAGGTATGTGAACCAGAAATTCCAACCGACCCTATTGTCGAGAGGTTAAATTTAGTTGAAAGAGAAAACAAGTATTTGAAATAAAAATTGAAAAGAATTGAGGGGGAGAAGATGGAATTGGAGTTGCATGTTGCCGATGTCATCGATGATCACAAGATCAAGATGGAGAAAATGAGGTTGAAGATTAGAAAGATTAGAAAATATGCCATTGATAGTATGGCTTGGTATCATTATGCTGTTGGATCAATTGTTACCTTAGTTCTGATCTTCGTCGCATTTGTTGTTGCATTTATATTCTTTAGCTAGAGAGTTATTTGTATGTTGCATTTAATTAAGTTCTGTATATGAACTTTATGTATGAACTTGTATTAATTTGGTCTATTCGGTGTTGTGTAATGAAGATGAACCGACAATGGATGTATGATGACCGATGCTCTCCCGAGTTCATTAATGGCGTGCATACTTTTCTGCGGGCCGCTGAGGCAAACAAGCGGGCGGATGGTCTTATGCCTTGTCCATGTGCTGGCTGTAAGAATGGTCACAGTTACTCTACGTCAAAAACCATTCACGTCCACCTATTTAATTCCGGTTTCATGCGTCACTATAATGTTTGGACCAAGCACGGAGAAATAGGGGTTCTGATGGAAGACAATGAAGAAGAAGAGGATGACGACAGCTATCCTGGCCATGGGTTCCCTGAATACGATGATACAATAATGGGGGAAGAAGCTGAGCCGGCAATGCGGGAAGAAGCTGAAGAAGAGGCATCAGATGAGCCCGCTGATGATCTAGGTCGGGCCATTGCCGATGCAAAGAGAAACTGCGCAAGTGATCTGGAGAGGACGAAGTTGCAGCGCATGTTAGAGGATCACAAGAAATTGTTGTACCCGAATTGCGAAGCTGACAAAAAAAGTTGGGCACCACACTTGAATTGCTGCAACGGAAGGCAGAGAATGGTGTATCTGACAAGGGATTTGGAAAGTTGTTGGTAATGATAAAGAATATGCTTCCAAAGGACAACGAATTGCCCGAGAGTACGTATGAAGCAAAGAAGGTTGTCTGCCCTCTAGGGTTAGAGGTACAAAAGATACATGCATGCCCTAATGACTGCATCCTTTACCGCGGTGAGTACGAGGATTTGAACGCTTGCCCGGTATGCGGTGCATTGCGTTATAAGATCAGTCGCGATGACCCTGGTGATGTCGAGGGCGAGCGCCCCAGGAAGAAGATTCCTGCCAAGGTGATGTGGTATGCTCCTATAATACCATGGTTGAAACGTTTGTTCCAAAACAAAGAGCATGCGAAGGAGATGCGGTGGCACGCAGAAGACCGTAAGAAAGATGAAAAGTTGAGAGTACCCACTGACGGTTCACAGTGGAGAAAAATCGAGAGAAAGTACTGGGAGAAGTTTGCAGGTGACCCAAGGAACGTATGGTTTGGTCTAAGAACAGATGGCATTGATCCTTTTGGGGAGCAGAGCAGCAACCATAGCATGTTTGTATAACCTTCCTCCTTGGTTGTGCATGAAGCGGAAGTTCATTATGATGCCAATGCTCATCCAAGGCCCTAAGCAACCCGGCAACGACATTGATGTGTACCTAAGGCCATTAGTTGAAGAACTATTACAGCTGTGGAATGGAACAGGTGTACGTGCGTGGGATGAGCACGGACAGGAAGAATTTGACCTAAAGGCATTGCTGCTCGTTACCATCAATGATTGGCCTGCTCTCAGTAACCTTTCAGGACAGACAAACAAGGGATACCGCGGATGTACGCACTATTTGGATGATACCGACAATATATATTTGGATAGTTGTAGGAAGAATGTGTACCTGGGACATCGTCGATTTCTTCCGACAAGGCATCCCGTAAGAAAGAAAGGCAAGCATTTCAAAGGTGAGGCGGATCACCGGACGAAGCCTCTCCACCGTACTGGTGCTGATGTACATGATATGGTCAAGGATTTGGAGGTAATCTTTGGAAAGGGTCCTGGCGGAAAACGTGTTCCGAAGGACGTTAATGGATGCGCACCCATGTGGAAGAAGAAATCTTTATTTTGGGACCTGCCATATTGGAAAGACCTAGAGGTCCGCTCCGCAATCGACGTGATGCATGTGACGAAGAATCTTTGCATGACCCTACTTGGCTTTTTGGGCGTGTATGGGAAGACAAAAGATACACCAGAGGCACGGGAGGACCAGCAACGTATGCACGGAAAAGACGGCATACATCAGGGTCAGGCCAGCTACGCTCTTACCAAAGAAGAGAAGGAAATCTTCTTCGAATGCCTGCTCAGCATGAAGGTACCATCTGGCTTCTCGTCGAATATAAAGGGAATAATAAATATGGCAGAGAAAAAGTTCCAGAACCTAAAGTCTCATGACTGCCACGTGATTATGACGCAACTCCTTCCGGTTGCATTGAGGGGGCTTCTACCGGAAAATGTTCGATTAGCCATTGTGAAGCTATGTGCATTCCTCAATGCAATCTCTCAGAAGGTAATCAATCCAAAAATCATACCAAGGTTACAGAATGATTTGGTGCAATATCTTGTCAGTTTCGAGTTGGTGTTCCCACCATCCTTCTTCAACATCATGACGCACGTCCTAGTTCACCTTTGCGAAGAGATTAACATTTTGGGTCCTGTATTTCTACACAATATGTTCCCCTTTGAAAGGATCATGGGAGTCTTAAAGAAATATGTTCATAACCGTGCTAGGCCAGAAGGAAGCATCTCGAAGGGCCATGAAAATGAGGAGGTCATTGAGTTTTGTATTGACTTCATTCCTGACCTTAAGCCGATTGGTGTTCCTGAATCGCAGCATAAGGGCAGACTGGAAGGAAAAGGCACGCTAGGAGGGCATCAAATAATATGTATGGACGGGCATTCTCTCACTGAAGCACACTACATAGTTCTACAGAATTCCACCTTGGTGGCTCCGTATATGGAGGAACACAAGAATTTTCTACAGTCCAAACACCCGAAGAAGTCCGACGACTGGATTACACGCGAACAAACGAGGACTTTCGCCGGTTGGTTGCAGAAACGTGCCCTGAATGATGGCGATACTCAAAATGACCTGTACTCGTTGTCCCAGTTACCATCTTCGAATATAATGACTTTCAAAGGGTACCAGATAAATGGGAATACATTTTACACGATCGCCCAAGATAAGAAGAGCACCAACCAAAACAGTGGTGTCCGCTTTGATGCAACAACCAACATGGGAAAGGAAAGATATTATGGTTACATAGAGGACATATGGGAACTTAACTATGGATCAGGTGATTTGAAGGTCCCTTTGTTTCAGTGCAAATGGGTCAATATGACACGAGGCGGGGTAATGGAAGACCCGTAGTACGGAATGACAACAGTGGATCTCAACAATCTTGCGTATGCAGACGAACCATTCGTCCTAGCCAATGATGTGGCACAGGTTTTTTATGTGAAAGACATGTCTACCAGGCCGAGAAAAAGAAAAGATAAGGAAGCGAATGGATCATACGACGAGCCAAAGCGCCACATAGTTCTTTCAGGAAAAAGAAACATCATGGGAGTGGATGACAAGACAGACATGTCAGAAGATTATGAAAAGTTTGATGAAATTGCTCCATTCACAATGAATATTGACCCGAGCATCCAGTGAAATGATGAAGATTTTTCATGGCTACGGCACAAAGGGACACACGCGAAGAAAAAGTTTCACACCCAAAGATCTGGGATGTGATCGGCTTCACTATCATCACTTTCTTCTGTGTTTCACACCCAGGAGGGAATGTCTGTAATAGTTAGGGTAGTTATGTGTTTTGGCATTTGAAACGCGAAGAAATTTTATGTGCAAACAAATTCTTTTCATGCATTTACTGATTTTTTCCAGCTAATAAATGACCCTGAAATTGAAAAGCATTTCAAATGAAGTCAGAAAAGGTTGAAAGTTGGCATGGTATCATAATTACATACAAATAGCATGTGCAAAAAAGTAGAGAGGGTTACGGCAAAAACTGGATGCACTTCGTGTACAAAATCGACGATCTCTTTCGAAGTATCAGGGTTTCCGACGAAAACTGAACTGTTACAACGGCATTTCATTTTTTAAATAACCTAAGCATTACCAAATTGAATATAATGATAAAACACACTAATATTAAACATAAGTAAAAAGAATCACTGAAAAAACTTTTTCCAAAGTTAAGTTATTCACAAAGTAGTGATTCACACAAATTTCAAATAATTCAAAATTTAAACTATTCAAATTTAAAAACTACCGGCACTAACAGAAAGTTTGTAATTTTTTATACCTAAAGCAAAAATATTCACAAAGAAACTCTAAATACAGCAAAAAACAACTCAAAAATAAATAAAGCGAAAAAAATTAAGAAAATAAAAAAGCCCGCCTACTGGGCCAAAGCGGCCTGCATACGACTAGGAACACAACCTTTTGTTGGGCCAGGATGCAGGCCCGCAAAGGCCCAGTAGGCCCACTGGGCGAAGAGGACAGGTAGGCCCAGTAGGCCTCCTTAGGAGAGGAGCTCGAGAGAGCTACCGCACTGGGGCTTATAAACCAGTGCGGTAGCCCCTCGACTAGCGAGGTGGGACTAAACTTGTGCACCGCCTGGATCCAGCGCACCCACTTTAGTACCGGGTCGGGGCTCCAACCGGTACTAAAGACCCCCCCCCCCTTTAGTACCGGTTGGTGCCACGACCCGGTACTAAGGGGGTGCGCTTCCCGCCGCTTCGCCTGGCCAAAATAGACCTTTAGTACCGGTACTAAAGGTCCATCCTATATATACAACACTTGAAAAAAATTCAGTTCCCCTCTGTTTCCTCCCTTCATCGCGCCGCCCTGCCCCGATCGACGCCGTC